>NW_015549709.1:775548-792604 GCF_001515605.1 Sinocyclocheilus anshuiensis
ATAAAAGTCCCGCCACCTTTCTTTGCGTGAACATTTGGGCGGCGTTATGCAAATCTTGGGCGTGTTAGAACGAGCCGTTTTAGGTAGGTGTGGCTGACTCTTAACTTTTGTAAAGAATATCTCTTTGGATTTGAGACTTTAGTCTTTGCAAATTTACAGATCTTCTTTATGCACCAAGAGCTTGTAACACTTCAAAGAGAAAGGAAAAATTGAAATCGCATCATATGACCCCTTTAAATAAAAGTATTGGAATTACCTTAATAATGCATTTATGTTTAGTGTGAATTTCATTTTAGCACCTTCATTATTGTTAACAAAAAATATAATGTAAATATAACAAATAAAATAATGTTCTATTTCACACAGTTTTTTTATAGTTTTATTGTTAGCACTCATGTTATTGCATCCTTAAGATTTATTAATTACTCATTTGTAAGTCACTTTCAATAAAAGCGTCTGCTAAATGAAAAAAAAAATTAAAATACAGATACAGCAGTTTCTCTTTACATCTTTATTTTGTGTGGATCATAAAATAATTAAGTATTTTATGATCTATACTTGATATAAGTTAATTAATAATTTGATATAAGTTAATTAAAATTACTTTTAGTTCATTAATAAGTTCATTAATATTACTTTATTAAAGGGATAGTTCACCCAAAAATGAAAATTTGATGTTTATCTGCTTACCCCCAGGGCATCCAAGATGTAGGTGACTTTGTTTCTTCAGTAGAACACAAACGAAGATTTTTAACTCAAACCGTTGCAGTCTATTAGTCTTATAATGGCAGTCAATGGGCTCCACGGCTTTGAGAGTAAAAAAAAAAACCATACACAGATAAAACCAAATTAAACCCTGCGGCATGTGACGATACATTGAGGTCTTAAGACACAAAACGATCGGTCTGTGCAAGAAACTGATGATTTTGATATATCATCAGACAAAGTGGAATTTTTTGCCCAACCGTATTTATTTGACGTCACGCGCCGGATGTTGTGAACGCGCTCAGGACAGTTGGACATTGCGGTGGATCAGAGGTAAAAAATTATATAAATACTGTTCAGTTTCTTGCACAGACCGATCGTTTTGTGTCTTAAGACCTCAATGTATCGTCACGAGCCGCAGGGTTTAATTTGGTTTTATCTGTGTATGTTTTTTTTACTCTCAAAGCCGTGGAGCCCATTGACTGCCATTATAAGACTAATAGACTGCAGAGGTTTGAGTTAAAAATCTTCGTTTGTGTTCTACTGAAGAAACAAAGTCACCTACATCTTGGATGCCCTGGGGGTAAGCAGATAAACATCAAATTTTCATTTTTGGGTGAACTATCCCTTTAAAGTAATACTAAAGTACTAATAAAGTAATATTAATTAACTTATATCAAATTATCATCATCTAGCTTCAGATGTCTTTTGTGTGGTTTTGACTGCTGGAATGATCACAGACCACAGTTTTGCTAAAAATTGATTAGTTGAGTAACAGCAATTAATCAATCAGCATTTAATCACTCTCAAACACCCCACAACTAACTGAAAAGTTAGCATTTGCTTTCTCTCTTTATCTTTCTCTCTCTCTCTTCCTTCCATCTTCCTATAGTTCAGTGTTGAATCCTGTAGTGTAATTGTTCTCTCTCACGGCTCTAGTAGTTAGTAGGTACTGCATCTGCTAACGTTAACATCTCTGAACATCTTTCTGACTGCTCAGCTGATTCTAACCCTGTTTTTCTGTCCTCTAACAGTCTGTTTCTAACCTTCTCTTAAACCCACCTCGTGTGTGCGTGTGTGCGTGTGTGCGTGTGTGTGTGTGCGTGTGTGTGTGTGTGTGTGTGTGCGTGTGTGTGTGTGCGCGTGTGCGCGTGTGTGTGTGCGTGTGCGTGTGTGTGTGTGTGTGGATGTGTGGATGTGTGTGTGTGTGATGTGTGTGCGTGATGTGATGTGTGTGCGTGCGTGCGTGTGTGTGCCCATCTTTCCTCCTCTCCGGCTCAGACTCTGAGCTCTGTGCAGCAGTTGGTGGACATTGAGCCATCGACGGTCAGTGTGATGAGAATGACTCTGGCGCAGGTACCACACTGTCTGTTGGACTTGATTTCCCATCATGCATCAGTCTCGTGCAGCCATCATCAACCCGTCGTTGTTGTTTGCATGCTGAGATCAGCCTGTGCACAAATTTAAAGGGAAATTTTCATCATGGAATTGAAGTCTTTCGTTGTTCCTTTTTAAAAGTGAAGTGTGTAATTATTGCACCACTAGCAGCACCAATCCAAATTACAGTCTATGAATTTGATTGACCCGACTGGGTGTGAAAGCAGCATTGGCACAACCAGTGGTTTAACTGTATGATGGAACTGTCTGTTTGTCTGACCAATGGGTGCCACTAGTGGTGCAGAATATATATATTTACTGTAAATAGATAGATAGATAGATAGATAGATAGATAGATAGATAGATAGTACTTTTATTATTATTATATATTTATATTTTGTCAAGTCAGTTTTATTTGTTTAATGTTTTTTGGCAATACACAGTTTCAAAGCAGCTTTACAGAAATGCATGATGTTAATGTGTTAATTAATATCATGTATTAGTTAATATTAAGAAATATTCATAGTAATTTATATTTATATTTATTCAAGTCAGTTGTTTGTATAAAGCTTTTCACACTACAGTTTCAAAGCTGATTTACAGAAATTCCTGATGTTAATGTATTAATTCATATTATGCTAAATATACAGTATATATTAGTTAATATTAATAAATATTAATTGTAATGTATATTTATATTTCATTTGAGGTATACATCACGTTCAAATTACACACTGTACCTTTTAAATAAGAATGATGTACTACGCATCACTGGAATACTCAATTCTGATTGGTCAGTCATGGTTTTCTGTGGTCAGATATTTTTGTGTAACGACACTTAACTCTATTATTGATTGTCATCTCAGATATATGATTTCCTACACTGTGCTGGTGTGTCTACGTTGATTATTGTCTCATGTAACAAAGTATTTAAATGTACATTTAATTTTAAATAGCTATTTCTTATCTGTTTATTATTTGTTAATTTGTGATTAGCTGGATAATGTAGTTTCAGTCAGTTCTTTTTCACCCTGAAGTTTGTTTGCGGTTTATATCTTTTACTTGCTAGTAACTTTGACTAAAATATGGTGGAATTCAGAGAAAAAATTCCACAAAAGAAGTGGCTTTTACACTATAACGCTGTAACTTGCTTGTCGAATCCTTATGGTGTCTGCGGTTGAAAGACTCTGACACATCTAACACTCAAAGAGACAGTTGATGGGATTGATCAACAGTGCCAAACATACACACACAGACACAATATTTTCCATTATGCAGAAAGCGTCAAAGTCGCATGCATTCCATCACTCTCTCCCAGAAAGCATGTCTGAAGAGTTTGAAGCAGAGACACATGGGATTGATTAGGCCTTCGTGGGTGCTTCTGATCCAGATGGAGACCCTGCAGACTGTCATGTGTTTCCCAGCGGACTCGGGCAACACATATACCACATCTGCTTAAGGTCACGCTGAGAGGTAAAACAGGAAGACGTAAAAAAGAGAGCGATGGGTTTTTGTGCCTTTCGAGAAACTCTTGTCAGCCTTGACTAGTGTTGACATCAGATAGATGTGCGATATTCAGTGAAGACGCTTGTGTTAAAGCACTCTGATTGAGTTTGTATTGATCAGTGCTGTCAGAATCAAATATTCACACACGCAAGGATGCGACGTCTGCAAAACTGTCAGATCAGCATACGCCAGTCATGTCTCAGGATACTGTCATTTTCATGTGTTGTTCTTTTAGAATTGGACAGAATATGGTGACTATTTCTTATTGAAAGATGATTCTGGGACAGGTCAGATTAAAGGGCTTTTCCGTTTGAGTTTGGTCAAATTTTTTTTATGTTTTTGATAGAAGACTCTTATCCTCACCAAGGCTGCATTTATTTGATTAAAAACTGTAAAATCAGTAGAAAATGTGAAATAGTATTACAATTTGAATATATTTTAAACTGTAATTTATTCCTGTGATCAAAGCTGAATTTTCAGCATCATTCCTCCAGTCTTCAGTGTCACATGATCTTCAGAAATCATTCTAATATGCTGATTTGCTGCTCAAGAAATATTTCTGAGTATTATCAATGTTGAAAACAGTTAAATATTTTTGTGGAAACTGTGATTTTCAGGATACTTCAAGTTCAAAAGAACAGTGTTTATTTGAAATAGAAATTTTGTAACATTTATAAATGTCTTTATTATCACTTTATTGCATCCTTGTTGAATAAAAGTGTTAATTTCTTTAAATGGTGAAATGTTCTCAGCACTGTTCTGGATCTGTGCTTTTGTGTTTTTAATTGTGAATGTAATGAGTTAGTGGTCTGATCTCAGACCTGTGATTCCGGCAGGTGTGTGTTGCTGTGGTAACCAAATTCTGTGTGTGTGTGTGTGTGTGTGTGTGTGTGTGTGTGTGTGTTTCAGAGTCGACAGCTGGAATCGGAGACAGGAACCACCGAAGAACACAGTCTCAACAAAGAGGCGAGGAAATGGGCCACACGTGTGGCCCGCGAACACAAAAACATCATCCATTACAAACGGGTGAGAGGCGCTGGATGTCATACAAACATCAGCAACACACACACTTAAACATCTTCTGTAAGTGGATGAATCTTGTGAAAAATCTTACACATTCAGTTGAGACACAAATGGCTGAGACAGAAGCTTACTGTTTCACAAGAGGTTTAATCTCTTGATCATGTTCGTGTCACATGAATCTACAAAACTAAAAAAAGAAATGAACTCTAAATCTGGTCATTTTACATTTGAGAGTTTGTCTAGTTTACTTATTTACTTTTGTAATTTGCGTTATTCTCAGTGGTGATTGTAGTTAGATTTTATTTACTGGATAGACAGTATTTTTATCTACAATAAAACATTGCTGTAAAGTATATTGCAGTTTTATTTGTATTGCTATATTATTTTATTTTCATGACAATTTTGGTGAGATCCAGCCCCAAATTCTGGACATTTTACATTTGAGGATTTGCTACAAATTCTGTTGTGATGAAAATTAATAATTTAATTACAAATGGCTAAGACATAACTTACTGTTTCACAGGAGGTTTAAACCAACAATAACGTCCAGGTCATATAAATCCACAAAATAAAAAATAAAAAAGAAGAAAAATAAATAATTAACTGTTTTTACTGTTTTAACCGTTTTATTTTATTTATTTATTTTTTTCATGAAAATTCAGTGAGTTCCAACCCCAAATTCTGGACATTTTACAGTTGAGGTTATTTATATATACATATTATTTATGTGTTTGTTTGTAATTCACATTATTCTCAGTTGTGATTGTTACTAGGTTTTAATTACTGTACAGTAAAATTACAGTATTTTATCTATAAACATATTGCAGTATAATATTAGACAGTATTATTTGTATTGCAATATTGTGTATTTAATAATCATAAAATTATTCATTAATAATCTTTTTATTTAATTTTATGACAATTCATTGAATACCAGCCCCAAATGCTGGACATTTTACATTTGTAAATTATAATTTCTTTCTATTCTTATTCCTTTCTTGTTGATCCTGAGGTAAAAATATGACCTCATAGTTTCTGAAAAGGTTTTGTGATATTCAGGGGAAAGTCTGGTCATAATTCAGGAATGTGAATCACTCGGTTAAACGTGCGTGTGTCCTGTGTGATTGTTAGATTAGTAGCAGGAAATGTGGTCTGATGCTGTTTTTTTCATAGGTTAGTTGCTCGATGAGCTAATTGAATTGAGCTGATTAACGGTAATTTGTTTTTATGGCAGGCTCTAGAGGAATGCGAGACACTCGGGACTCTGCCCACGGAACAGAGCCGGAATGAGCTGGAATTCCGAATAGAGGAGGCCAAGGAGAGCATCCGCAAAGCAGAGGTGACGTAATGACGCTCACCATGTTATTCTGAGGAACACAAAAGGAGAACTTTAGCAGGATGTTCACGCTGCTTTTTGCTCTGCAGTAAAAGAGTGGACTGGAGAGGAGTTTTAGCTTTTAGTTTAGTCTTTTTCTGGCACAAAGCTCTCATATCACTTGAGAAGACTTAGAATATAGTGCAAAAAATTTCACTCAGAAATTGCTAGTAAATTAATTACAACAAAACGGCAAGTAAATTGAAATAAACATAAATCTTAAAGTAGTGTTGTCTTGTAAATACTTCATAATCTTTGTTTTATTTACATCTTTGAAAAATCATTAGTCTAGATTACCATTTTTAGAGCTTGATGGTGTCCATCTCTATTTACTTGTACTGCAAACGTGTACATTTGAACAGAATCGTTTTGTATAGTGCGTTTATTAGAGTAGCATTTCATTTGCTTTTCTGAGAGACAAAATAAGGCAGAAGTACTTCGTAATAATGTCTCTGTTTTTCTGTAATGAATGCATTTTCTCTCTCTCTCTCTCTCTCTCTCTCTCTCTCTCTTGCTATCGATCTGTTCAGAGACAGGCTGTCAGTCTCTTTGTCTGATCGATGTGTCTTCTCTAAGATGTCCTGCGCGTCTTTACCCGTGAATCCAGCAGTCGAGGCGCCCTCTGCTGGCCCTGCCTCTGACCTCTTGTTATATAGGATATATTAATGGAATAGTCCATCCAAAAATGACAATTGTGTCATCTTTGAATCACCCTCATGTGGCTCCAAGACCATATGACTTCATTATTCCTTGAAGAATAAATTCTGTGGATATTCTGAATGGCTCTTCCATGCACTGGCAGGACACAATGACTAAGAAATAAATGAACCATAAAAATGGGCAGTATTCTAAGTTTTGGGAGATCATATAATTTTTTATTTTTTTTTTACATTTTTTAAGTTTTTCATTTAATATCAATATTTTATTTTATTTCAGTTTTATTTTCAATGATGAAAGCAATTTTAATAGTTGTAGTTATCAATAACAATACTGGACTGAACTGAACTACACTGGACAACTAGTTATTCATAGGTAACTGTTGAATATTACAGTAAATGTAAGTTGTTTTATGAACAGGACAATCTAGCTATCTTTTAATTAGATTTTTTATTTTCAGTTTTCATTTTAATTTAATTATTAATTTTGTTACTGTTAGGGTTAGGATTTTTATTAGTTTTTGTTTTTATATTTCTATTTAGCTTTATTTCAGTTTTAGTTTTGGTAATTTTAGGAATTAAACATTTCTATCTACCTGTCTTTATTTTAAATTAGTTTATTTTATTTTCAGTTGTCATTTAAATTTTTTTTTTTTTATTAGTTTGTTTTTTTCTTTTTAGTATTTCTTTTTATTTCAGTTTTAGTCATTTACTACTTCAACGCAAACATTTATTATAGCATTAAATACATTTATTTCTATTATTTAGTTATTTAGTTTTTTTTTTTAAGTTTTTCATCAAATACTTATATTTTATTTCTGCTCTTTTTCAATTAATGAAAACTATTTTTAATAGTTTAAGTTAATATTCATACAATGAACAAGAGATGTCAAACTCAAAAACAGAAAATAAATTGAACCATAAAAGTGTGCTATAAGTCTTCATAAATCATACAATAGCTTGAAATTTAATGTTCTATTCCCTGAAAATGATGCTCTCCAGCATTGCTCTCATTCTTAAGCACGCATGCTTTCAAACTGCCCATTTTATCTGGTCTGTCATGACACAAATTGGTTCTTGCGTGTCTTGTAACTGATAAAATCCCACCAAATCTGAATATGCATAAGTGCAAATTCCTCATTAGAAAGTCATATGGGTTTGGAACAATATGAGAGTGAGCAAATTATGACGGAGTTGACATTTTTAGATGAGACCAATTCATGACAATAAGTATGAGTATTTAACAGAGAATTTAATAGACTAAAACACCATCTTTGCTTTGCCCCTTGAATGCTTGAAGCCAAATTATAGTTCTCCATTAGTTCTTACAGACCGTTAAATATTTAATAACCCCATTAAGAGCTAATGGACAGCCAGCAAAAACACAACAAACAGAATAAGGAATGAAACACAAAGTTTGGAAATGTTAAGCTGTTTTCGGAACCAGGCAATGTGCCAGAGGAATCTGTGTTTACTCATCAACAAATATTAAAAGTATACTTGCGCTTTAATTATTTCCTTTGAAATTTCTCGTCCCCTCAGAATTACAGTACACAGAAATGAACGACTGAGAGAGTCGTGTGTAAGGTTTCCACACTGAAACCGCTTTTGAAAGCTGTTTGTTGTCTAAATTGAAACTGATGAGTCTTCAGAAAGTTCATTTGCACCGTTGCCTGATCATGAGAAATGCTGAAGCTGGTGGCCAGCTGTAGGATCCTCAGAGATCAGACGCTTCACCTGTCTAATGAGCACAACTACCCCAGACATTATTGAGCATCAGGGATGGGACGGGACACTCGCACTCCCAGCAGCTTCATCTTGTTTGTTTTCCTCTGTCTGACGTTAGCTTGTCTTTTAAAATGCAGCCTTTTTGCTTTCAGAAGCTACTTTCATACAGCAGTAGAATATATGGCTTTATATAAACTTAATAGCATTGCAAAAAGTGACTGCAAAATTGCATTTTAAAAGTGAGTTTGGTAAACCTGGACTGTTATATTGGTATTTTGAATTCCAGATTTTAATTTTAGCTTTAAGATTTTTTTTATTAGTGTTTTTATGTTTCTGCTTAGTTTTATTTTTATTTTATTTATTTTTTAGTTTTAGGCATTTTAAGTATTTCAACTTATTTAATTCAGTTTATTGCCAAGGCATAATTTCAATTTTTTTTTTTTTGACATTGTATTTGTTGCTTGAAAACTATCGTATATGTAAGCTTGTTGTATAAACAGAACAATCTATCTTTTTTTTAAATTAGCTTTTTTATTTTTAGTTTTCATTGTAATTTTTTTTACTTTTTTTATAATTTTATGTGCTTTTGTCGTTTTTATTAGGTTTTTTTTATATTTCTATTTAATTTGTTTATTTTTATTTAGTTTTAATTTTAGTCATCAGACTTCAACTTAAACTTATTTGTTTCATTTAGTTGCCTACGCAATATTTTAATTTTCATTCTTCATGGTTTACATGTTTAAACCATTTTCAGTTACCAAAAACTTTTATCATTTTAATTTCAGTTGCTTTACTAGAGTACATGTAAGCTGTTGTATGAACAGAACAGATCTTTTTTTCAAAGCTTTTGTTTATTTTATTTTTTATTTTTTTTGCTTTAATTTTAATATTAGTTTGTTTTCTTCATTTTATTATGTACTTTTGTCTTTTTTTATATATATATATATATTTCTATTTAACTTTAATTTATTTTCATTTCAGTAATTATATTACTTAAACAAATTAATTTCTTAAACTTAATTGTATGAACAGGACTATGTTCCTTTGTGTTTTTCAGACGATAAAGCTGAAAGCAGAAGTGCGTCTGGACCTCCTGCGGCAGGTGGGTGTTTCTGTGGACACATGGTTGAAGAGCGCCATGAACCAGGTGATGGAAGAGCTGGAGAACGAGCGCTGGGCGTCGCTGCCCACCCTCACCACCCACGACCTCTCTCTCTCAGTGAGCACCCTCTTTATTCAAAATCAAAGTCAGGTTTTCTCACCTGCATTGATCAGTTAACAGTCGATCTGTGGCCGGTTGCATAAACTGCTTAGACTAGTCTTAAAAGTTAGTCATCTAATTTTATTCTGAAAGACTGCTAATAACTGTTTATGATTTTTTTTAAATCAGTTACATAAAAACATAGATTGGTCTAATTTGAATCAGAAAAGTAAGACCGGTTACCACTTGATTAACTGCTATTTAGTCAATCTAGTTCTGAAGACACAGTCTTAACATATTATGTTTATGCAATTGGCCCCTGCTCCTTCCTGATTCTGTCAGCACCATTATATTCAGACCAGCCTAAACAAACAGTTCGGCACATGTGCCACGGCAGAGAGAAATATAGTTGATCACTGCAGCCAAACACCACCTACATTCCTCTACACATGTGAGACCAATCCCTTTGAGATGCTAGAAGATGTGACAGTGAGCTATGAGTTTTGGGGAGAATAGTGCCACTTATTATATTTGTCATGTATTATGTTTAAAAAATTATGGATATTTTATCATCATTATTATATTTATATTATTGTATTAAAACAAATATAAATAATTTTACTTATTTATAATAAATAAATAGACATTTATATTATGTATTAATTATGCTTATCATTTGTTATATTTAAAAATGTTTTTTATTATTATTATTAAAGATTATACTTTTTTTTTTTTTATAGTAAATAAATAAAGGTGCACCTCTTCTGCAAGCACCTAACTAATCCACAACCATAAACAAAGGCACATACTATAATAGCTCCTGTTTTACAAAATAATTATAATAATAATCTTGTTCTCACTTTTTCTTGATAAATGCATCTGCTAAATTAATAAATAATAGACACACTTTTTTAAAGCCTTTTTGCTCTCTTGATATTTCACTGGCTGTAAAACGCCAATGTTTTCTAGCTAGTTGTCACTTTTTGCACAACACATCTATAGTGTGCAGGATTTCTTGCACTAGAAGAGCGTCAGTGAAAAGCGTGTGCTGCAAGTTGACTAATCGGAGGTCAAATTTGAGTATAAATCTATGCACACCATAGTACTTGAGTAAAGTATGAGAATAGTGCAGTAATGTGGTTAAGCACAAGTGTGAAGCACTGCGAGGCTAAAACATCCACATAGCGTAAAGCACGAGTGTAGCGTAGTGCATCAAGGTCATTGTAAAGATTGAGTGATTTTAAGTAAGACAGCAGAAATATAAATAATGTAGTGGAGTTTAGCCCACAGCGTAGAAAGATTGACCTCCGTCTGTGGTTTAATATTCAGCTCACAGCACCCTGCAGCACACGGACAGAGAGACATAAGAAAGGTAAAGACAAGAAGAGACAGCAGCAACTGATGTGAGTTTGGTAAACCTGGACTAAACTGAACCACGCTTTTGCTGATCTCTGTCCCTCGCTTTATTTTCAGACGAGGATATTTTAGGATGAGAGAATGAGAGGAGATGATAAAAGCATATATGAAATGAAAAGAGAAAGTTATTGTAGTTAGTTTACACACATCTGTGCGGAGGTAAAGCCTCAAGCCTGTAAAGCCTGACATATGCAATAATAGTTATAACATTTTTTTTATTTTTTTTTATTTTATTAAAGGAACAGTTTACTGAACTCTTAGACAAAATGCAAAAAATAAAATATATATATATATATGCAAATGCTCTTTGTTGAGTATCATCAGGCTTTTATGGCTCATATAGTATGATGTAGTGAGAATATAAAGTTTTATTCAGAGGCCAAAACTGAGCAGAAATGTGCAATTTGGTACAGATGCTGATTTTTATTTGGCCAAAAAGGGATGACATTCTGATAGTTTGTAATGTAAATCAAAGAGATTTTATAACAATATAACCGACTACTTACATTAAATGCATATAAATATCAGCTGTCACTCTACGTATCTCCCAATAATATTTTTATAATACTACTTATAATATTTTTATTTAAAACTGTTAATCAGACGACCTTGTGTGTGTTGATAATTTAGAGGCCTTAAGAAATTCCTGTATCAAATATGATGCAGTAGGCTTTATAGAGTTTCGATAACAGTGACCTCAAAGTGTCTAATCACAGTCTAATCTTTATTACCTCATCACAAGCAATTTAATGTCAGCAGTGGGCGTGGCCTATAGATCAGTCTCCGCCCACCACATCACAGGTTACAGATTACAGTGACCTCACCTGGTCTCATGATTCAGTTCTCTTGACCTTCACTGACTGACTCGGGATCAGTTTTCATCCGTTACTGTAACCAGTTGAATCCGGTTCTGTGAGATGCACATTGAGCACCTGTGAAGGTATGAGTGTCCAATGTCTGTGTCCTTTGTTGATGATTTTATTCTTCTTTTTGCCACGTTTTGTCTCCTGGGAAAAAATGATCACCTGATCCTCTCTAGACCAATGAGATTATCCTATCAGAGTGGGTGGACATTGAGTAGAGTGCACACCTATGGAATGCTGGTCTGTTGGTCTATTGGTCTGTTTGTTTCATGCCGTTGTATGTTAGCTCGCAAAGAAAGCCCTCTGCCAGACTTTTGAAGGCTTATTGACCGATACTGAATCAACAAGTGCTGTTTGTCAGTGAAGTGACACTCATTGTGGTGTTTCTGTAGACCACGGTGGAATTGGACAGAGAGGAAGGAGAAGAATTAGAAGAGAACATGGAGACGTACGACGACAGCAGCTCGAGTCCGTCAGGAACCCTGAGGAACTACCCGCTCACCTGCAAGGTGCTCTACTCATACAAGGTAAAACAGACCGACTCATACACTTCACTGGAGCTTAGGATCGACCCGAAAAGTGTGGCGACCAGTGCTGTTGGTTGTTAACTGGAACTAAATCTAGTACAAATCTTTTTTGTTTTTAGAAATAAAGGTGGAATAAAATCAAATATAAATATTAGATGAAAAACTTTGATTGATAGTCTACTAAACTATGTTGAAGTCAGTTAAAATGGTTGTTACACCCCTGCATTTTACTGCATCATTATCTTGCTTCTAAAGGTTGTGTCTGGGAAACTGCTAAAATATCAGCAGATTTCTGGAAAAATATGAACCTGCACAGTTGACCTTGCATTGCACAATAATCTGTTAACCTCTCTCTTTCTCTCAGGCCTCTCAGCCCGATGAACTAACCATTGATGAGCATGAGATGTTGGAGGTTATAGAAGATGGAGACATGGAGGACTGGGTGAAGGTAAACCAATCAAACCAGTTCAACACAACCTGCTGAAGTTTCTTTCAATCAGACTGCAATTCAATAAGAGGTACAGAAGAAAAGGATTTTTGTGTCTTGCATCTCAAGATGAGATTTACACAGAATTCCAATTCAATTCTGGTTATTCCCAAAGCTCTACACAGAAACTTTTTGAATGACACTTGTTTGAATTCTTTGGAAAACTGTGGAACTTTCTGCTGAATTTTGAATGGTTGCAGATTCCATGTGAGCCTGTTTATGAGTTTGATTAGTAATTTTTTAGTTTAGTTTATTATTATTATTATTTTATGAATAATTATTATTCTTTTAGTTCTGTTTAAAGTTGCGGTGAAATAAAAGTAGCTACATCTTTTTGTTCGTGTTGTGACTTATATCACAGTGTAACAGATTATAGACCGAGAAAAAACGTAGGACAGGATCGTGGTTCTATGTGACGTTGCAGATTGGATTTTGAGATGTGAGCGTTGCTCTCAGAAATAAGTCCAGCATACATCGCCAGAGAGAAGACTGGCGCTTTCACTGGAAGATCCAGTAGATCCATGACATTTTGAGGTCAAAAAAAAAGTATGCATGGATGAATCGTTCACAATATGATCTGTAACATTCATTTAAAAAAATATGTAGAATTAATCTTCATTTCATGCGTACTTTACTTTGCAGAAAAGGATATTAAAGTCTGTAGATTCCATTTGAATTCCAGTGTTGTTCCGAAAGTTCCATTCGCAAACTTTTTGAATGCCGGTTGTTTGAATTCTGTGGAACTTTCTGCAGAGTGGGTCTTTGTCCTTGCATGTTTGGTTATTAAATATTTTGGTGATTATTATCAATTGACTATTATTATTTTTAATCATTTGATTATTCTTAGCAGTCGATTCTGATCTGTTCTGATTCTGATTCTTAGTACTGTTTAACCCATTCATCATGTTTAGATCAGTTGCTGAGTTTTTTCTCCCAAAGTCAATGAAGAAAATGGGATTCAAGTCTGCAGATTGTGTTTGGGTGACTGCTACTGAATGTTGTCATGGTTGGTTCCAGGCGCGGAATAAGTCCGGTCAGGTGGGCTACGTCCCAGAGAAGTACCTGCAGTTCCCCACGTCCAACAGCGTACTGAGCATGCTCCAGTCCCTCGCTGCTCTGGACGCACGCTCACACTCCTCCAGCAACTCCACTGAGCCTGAGCTGGCATCAGGCAGCTTCAACGGAGACAGCAGCAGTGAGTCACACACACACACACACACACACACACACACACACGCAGATGGTTTGTGTGAGTGATGACATGAGTCGCAACGCATCTAAATGTTCATTCTGACCACACACACACACACACACACACACACACACGCAGATGGTTTGTGTGAGTGATGACATGAGTCGCAACGCATCTAAATGTTCATTCTGACCTTTTTTCATGAAAATGTGTCATGTTGTTTTGTTTTTGCAAACATGGAGAACTTTAAAATATCAGGGAATCAGCCTAGAAATAAATAAGGTCTAAAAAAAATCATTCGACATTTCTGAAAGAAACCATTTTATTCAGCATGGATGCATTAAATGGATCAAAAGTAACAGCAAAGGCATTTGTAATGTTACAAAAGATTTAAATTCCAAACAAATGCTGTTCTTTAAGTTTCTATTCATCAAAGAACCTTGAAGAAAAAAAATGCATGACTGTTTCCACAAAAATATGAAGCAGCACAACTGTTTTTAACATTGATAATAATCAGAAATGTTTCTTGAGCAGCAAATCAGCATATTATAATGATTTCTGAAGGATCATGTGACACTGAAGACTGGCGTAATCAGCTTTGATCACAGCAATAAATTACATTTCGAAATATTTTTATATAGTAAACATTTTACATGTAGCCTTGCTGAGCATAAGAGACTTATTTTAATTAAATCTTACAGACCCCAAACTTTTCACAGACAAAAACTCCATAAAATATGGAGCATATGATTGTAAAGCGCTTTAGGTGTACAGCAATACACATTAAAGCGCTATATAAATGCATCATTCATTCATTCATTCATAAAACACTTTTGAAAGCTGCAAGTTGTGAAAATGACTTGATCTCAGACCTTTAAACAGTGCGTGCCATTGTAAAGACTGCAAGTCTATCCCTCACAGCCTCGCTTTTACCTGCATTAAATACAGTATGCCGTCTAACCTGACCAAGCTGTATTAATAACCTCTTTCTTTTCTTCTTCGTCTCTCCCAGTGAGTTTTGTCAAGGCCATGTATGACTACGAGGGTCAGACGGATGACGAGCTGTCATTCCCTGAGGGAGCCATCATCCGCATCCTCAACAAGGACAACCAGGAGGACGACGGCTTCTGGGAGGGCGAGTTTAACGGTCGAGTGGGCGTCTTTCCGTCCGTGCTGGTGGAGGACCTGACTGCCTCAGAGAACGGAGACTCTCACTGGGGAACAGACACACAGGTAAGACAACCCGAACTCAGTCTGAGTCTCTATGTCCACACTTACTGTGAGTGGGTTTGATGTCGGAGGCCTGGCTGCTTCCTTCCTGTAATCAACATTATCCGGCCACATCAAAAAAGGGGAAAAAAATGGAGCTAATCATGTAAATACAGTCATAATAAAACTGTACTTTAATGTGTACTTTAATCACACGATTCTCTAAAACACTAATTCTGGTTTTTCGTATAATGATGCTAAATTATGTTGCTTGTTATGCCTAAAATAATAATAAAGTTCTTTGACAATTAAATGCCTCAATATGATTGAGTTTTCAATAATTGAATAAAACACAGTAAACTACTGTTTATATGTTAGAGGTTGGTAGGATTTTTTTAAATGTTTTTGGAAAGAAGGCTTTTATTCTCACCCAGGCTGGATTTATTTGATAAAAAATGCAATAAAAACAGTAATATTGGGAAATATTATTACAATTTAAAATAACAGTTTTCTGAGTAAATTTAAAATGTAATTTATTCCTGTGATCAAAGCTGAATTTTCAGCATCATCACTCCAGTCTTCAGTGTCACATGATCCTTCAGAAATCATTCTAATATGCTGATTTGTTGTTCAAGAAACATTATTAATGTTGAAAACAGTTTAAACTAAGCTGAAAACCATTATACATTATTCCTGAGGATACTTAGATGAATAGAAAGTTCAAAAGAACAGCATTTATTTGATTTAGAACTATTTTGTAACATTTTAAATGTCTTTACTGTCACTTTTGATCAATTGAATGCGTTCTTGCTGAATAAAAATATTCATTTCTTTCACTGACCCCAAATTTTTTAACGCTAGTGTTTGTTAACATTATCTGACATGAAGAGGATCAGAAGGTTTACACAGGACTTGGTAAGGAGACATGTGTTGTCGTCTCCAGGTGTCCCCGTGCCAAAGGCTTCATTCATCACTTCCTCCTCTGCCGCTGTACGACCAGCCGCCCTGCAGTCCGTACACGAGCCCCGAGACCCGCTCACCGTCTGTCAACGGAGAACACAAACTGCCCATCCCGCAGAAAGCCGCCGGTCATAGTGAGACACCGTCATGAATCCTGCTGTTACTCTGTGGATTTGTGTCTGCTATGGTTTTAACTTGAGAATGTTTTACATTTGGTTTAGATCACAATTCCAGCTTAAGCCCAGAGAGCCCAGGCTTCTCCCAGCCGCTGAGACTCACTCCGGACGGATCCGGCTCTGGAAAACTCAGACCTGTATGTGAACACTACAGCGCTACAGATTAGCTTTTTTATACTTGATTTGTGAACATCCTGCATTTTAAAGTTATGTGTAAGATTTTGCTGCTTCTAGTGTTATTTTAGTAAAACTGAGATAACTAATATAGATTTTATTCATTTTTAAATCATTGTTTTTATTTTAATATTTTCAGTTTTCATTTTAATTGTAGTAAAAGTTTTAATATTTTTTTTGTGTGTTTTTCTCACTTTTATTCATTTTTGTTTTTTGTAAATATGTCTATAGTTTTTAGTCATTTTATTTCAGTTTTAGCTTTAGTTATTTTAGTCAATCAAGTTAAACTAAATGAAAATGAGAAATGTTGCCTCGGCAACTAGTTGAAATAAAATAAGTTTGGTTTAAATGTATATTTACACTGCCGTTCAAAAGTTTGGGATCAGTAAGACTTGTAATGTTTTTTAAAGAAGTCTCTTCTGCTCATCAAGGCTGCATTTATTTGATCAAAAATACAGAAAAAAAAACAGTAATCTTGCAA
>NW_015549709.1:792816-810304 GCF_001515605.1 Sinocyclocheilus anshuiensis
AAAGTTTAAAAAAAACAGCATTTATTCAAAATATAAATCTTTTCTAACAATATAAATCTTTGTTATCATTCTTATCAATTTAACACATCCTTGCTGAATAAAAGTTCTAATTTCTTTCATAAAAAGAAAGAATAAAAAAAAACGTTTTGTTTCCAAACCCCAAACTTTTGAACTGTATTGTTAGAAAAGATTTCTATTTTAAATAAATGCTCTTCTTTTTAACTTTTTATTCATCAATCATCAAAAAAAAATGTATCAGTTTCTACAAAAATATTAAGCAGCGCATCTGTCTTCAACATTGACAATAATACGTTTCTGGAGCATCAAATCAGCATATCAGAATGATTTCTGAAGGATCATGTGACACTGAAGACTGGAGTAATGACTGCTGCCATTCAGCTTTGCATCACAGAAATGTCTTCCATTTAAGGATTATGGAGGCACCTTGTGCTCTTAGGAACCTTAAGTGCAGCAGATTTTTTTTTGTAACCTTGGCCAGATCTGTGTCTTGCCACAATTCTGTCTCTGAGCTTTTCAGGCAGTTCCTTTGACCTCATGATTCTCGTTTGCTCTGACATGCACTGTGAGCTGTAAGGTCTTATATAGACAGGTGTGTGGCTTTCCTAATCAAGTCCAATCAGTATAATCAAACACAGCTGGACTCAAATGAAGGTGTAGAACCATCTCAAGGATGATCAGAAGAAATGGACAGCACCTGAGTTAAATATATGAGTGTCACAGCAAAGGGTCTGAATACTTAGGACCATGTGATATTTCAGTTTTTCTTTTTTAATAAATCTGCAAAAATGTCAACAATTCTGTGTTTTTCTGTCAATATGGGGTGCTGTGTGTACATTAATGAGGAAAAAAAATTAACTTAAATGATTTTAGCAAATGGCTGCAATATAACAAAGCGTGAAAAATTTAAGGGGGTCTGAATACTTTCCGTACCCACTGTATATTATTTTATTTCAGTTAACATTTTATTTCAGTAACAAAAATGCATTTTTATGGTTTTAGTTAACTATAATAACCCTGGCAGTTTCTTACATTTAGAGAAATATATACCAAAAAAATACAGATTGCTAAGTGTTGTTTTTTTCTGAATTACTTTGATTTCAGATGTTGCTCACTAGTCCAGATAGATATATATTTTATAACTTATTTTATATTATTTTATAACAGTAACTTCCATTATTATATTTTTTATATATTTTTAACATTTTATAGATAGAGATTTTTATCTTTGTGAATCTCGTGAATCCCACATACAGACCAGATTTTATCCTCAAAAAAATAACAAATTATATTTTTCATATAAAAAAGTATATTTTCGAGTTAAGATTATTAAGGTTTATTATGATGTTGTTGTTGTTTAACAATCGAGCACTTTTTTCCCATTTAATTCTCATTTTTAAATAATAAAAAATAAAAATAGTTCATAATTTTTGTATTTAAATAGCTTATAATACATTTATTATTATATATTTACTATTTATTATTATATATTTTTATTGTGTACATATGATATTATACACGTTATATAAATATCATATTTTTTAGTCTTTTTTTTCTTTCTTTTTTTTTGGGGGGGACCTACACATTTTCACTTGTGAATATAATACAGGCTAGCTGTTCTCTATTAAATCCTGTTATTTTATGTGTCTGTAGGTTCGGGCGGCACCTCCTCCTCCAAAGCAGCACGCGCGCAGACAGGTGGAGAAAACCGAAGAGGTGGAGATTACGCTGGTGTAGAGCTCCGCCCTAGTGGACTGAGAACAAACCCCATCTGACCCCTCACGGATGCCCTATGAGCATCCTTAGATCCCCGAGGGGGCGGAGAACAGCATCTCAAAGGCATCCCTTTTTCATAAAATACAAACACCTCTTTTGGCGTCAGAGACTGTTTGGTGCCTTAAACCGCTTTCATGCCAAACTCTAATCCTTGTATTCGTAATGACTTTATCGTGCAACGGGGACTTGTTTAAAACTTTGTTAATTCACTCAATGGCAGTTCAGTTTTGCAAAATCATGGTTGATGTGTAAGCGTGCATCTAAAAACACAGAAAGGAATCGAATACAAGGGTTTAGCAAGAGTTTCAAAAGAGGCTACACTTGCACATCCATCTCTTCAGTGGCTTTTGAAGAGCCAAACATGCAATACTAGGAATTCTGGGATGTGAAAAAGGGGTCAGCCACGGATAGTCCTACCATTTACGTATTTCATATGTAATAGCACAGTACATTACTGTCGTCATAGGAATGTTATATTCACGTTAAACATTACAGATCATAATGGAGAAAGGGAACTGTACATAAAAGGCTACAAGGAAAAAGAGCGGTAGAGGAAATAGAGGAGAACGAGGGTTAAAAAGAGAGGAAGGCTGGTTACTTCGCTCTTTTTTTGTTTGTTTTTCATCGGTTTAGCTTCTTTCTGTCTTGTGTTGGTCCGGAAAAATAAAAGTACTAACTACATAGCTATATCCTTTTTCTCAGCTTTTCATTAAGAAGACCAGTGTTTGCATGTATTACTAATATTTAGTCCTCAGAAAGGCGTGCGAGAGCGATCTAAAGATGTGTCTCTGAGCCGGGGACGGAGAATATTCTGCGTCTGTAATCATGGAAATATACTGATCAGTATACAAGTATCAGTTAAAGTGCTTTTCCAGCCTAACGCATTTCTCATTGTCATGTGTCGGCACTGCAGAGGACTGAACGGATGTGTTGTGTTTCTTTTATGGCAGTGTTTAGGATGAATGTGATGGGAAAGATTCCCTCCAACAAGCACAGAAAAGGTGGATCATCATGGGGATTTTTCATTTTAATTATTGCCAATGAACGCAAACCTATTATCGTGTCCTAAGTGCATTTCCTCCCTACAAGGGGGCAGCTATGTTTTTTTTTTTTTTTTCTTTTTTGCAGTTGAAGAGACATTTGATCTTAAATAAGCAATGCCTGTTATGTTTCATTTTCATTCATTTCCACAGTATTTTCATGCATATCTTGAACGTTTTCTGAAGTTTCAGTGCTTTGACCCCTCAATTTGAACTTTTTTTTTAATGTCCGTGTATCCCAGCTGCCTCTTTTGGACGATGAAGCTGCCCAGCGTCGTGTTATTGATCTCGTTAGAGAATGACTGATTGTAGTTTTCCCATAACGTTTGAAAGAGAACAGAGTTATGTTGATTCCATAATATAGACAGTGGAAAGAATAAAAAAAATCCATTTTGTGAAATGGTACCATAGTTCTGTTAAGCAGGAACAGGGTCATCACCAAAAGTACGTGTGCGAGACGTGAGAGGGAAAAAAAACAAGTTTTTTTAATCCGAGCGGAAGATGTTTGAGTATCTTCCCTTTGTTTCTATTTTCCTGTCACAACCTATTTTCTTGTTGATCTCATTGAGATCTTTTGAATGTTATCAAACTTGTTTTGAAGTTTATGGTTAGAGGTTAAAGCCCATTGTGTCAAAAACTGTTCTCACCTACGAAACGAATGCAAATTTTGATATTTTAATTTGCATTTTTTAAAATTGCGCTCCCAGTTTTCTCGGCCAGTTTCAACTCTTTGGAGCTTCTTCAATAGCATTAGCTGCATATTCTAGTTGTTTTTATTTCTAAAGTGATTTTATATGCATTTATTAAAATTTGAAGGTGATTCCGAGCTGCTAGACAAAAAACAGATGGAATAACAACAATTGACTGTTGCTGCAGTGACAATATCAGAGAACAGGTGAAAAATATTCTTTCTGCATATTATTAGCTGTAAAATTATTTGTATTTATTGTGTACAAATGTTAAATAAAAAAATTGGGGAAAGTGCTTCTGTTTGTTTGTTTCTGTTTTCTGACGTAACCAGATGTGAATGCATAAATTGCAACTTCAAATATTATATTTCTTTATTTTATAAGTTGTATTTATTTAATGTTTAGTGTTTATTTTCATAGAAAATGTATATTTTTTAACTATATTCAGCCCCATATTTTAGTAAAATAGCTGCAAAAAATGCAAACCTATTACATAGGTAATAGTAAAAACTAAATACAGCTTATATTATTTTTTTCTAAGTGGACAAACATTTGAAGACAAAGATATTTGAACATCTAAAGGTTAAATACCTCCTTTCACAATATGTTTAAAAAAAACTTTTCTTATGAATATGAAATATTTAATATTTGTATTTTTTTCTGAAATTAAATTTTTTAATTAAATTTAAATGTTAAATGTTTAAATTAATTTAAATGAGTTTTAAATTAATTAAAATTTTGTACTACTTCCTGTAGGAAGTGTTTGGAATGTTTTAAAATTCATTTAATGTCTAGAGTGCGTTTTTTGCCGGAAGATAGACTGTTTTATCAGTTTTCAAAAGTGGGCGGTTCTCCCGGAGTTCCATGTAAATAACAGGGAACGGTTTCCTGCTGGGAAATGAGATACAAGGCAAAACATGCGGTTGCCCTCCTCGCCTTCATCCTTTCTCCATCCACAGGGTAATGAGTGCAGATTTTTCACATATTTCAATATAATTAAGAATTTTACTTATATATTTAATAATTAAGTACCAGCACATCTATTAATGAATGAAATGTTGCATTTGGTTTTATTTGTGAAATGTTCTGTCTTTATGAATGTTCCCAAAATGCATCCCAAGAGATGGTGTAGTTTAGAGGTTAAATCATAAATAAAGAATTAACAAAAAAAAAAAAAAACACATATGCACATTTAATATGCGCATGTGCAAATGAGATTTGATAGTCATGCTGGTTTGGAATGACCTGAGGATGAATAAATGACAGTATTTAAATATTTTAAGTTAACTATTCCTTTGAAACTTGATTTTATTCATCAGGAAGTGACTGGATTGTGAAAAGTGGTCTGGAGGGGAGGGGTTGCAAAATAACGTGGAGCAAGGTATTATTTTAATAAAAGATTAAGACTTTTTCCATTTGAAATAACATACACCAATGAAGTGTTCACAGTAAGATGAGAAAATAAAAAAAGTTACTTGTGTAGTTTGAGTGACGAATGGAGCTCAAACGTAGTTCAGGCAGACCACAGTGTGACAGCCAGCATCAGCTGACGCTCAACTGATTGTAACTCCTTCCACTACAATTAAATAAGAGATATAAGTTCATCCATACTCAAACTTGCATTAGTCTGTCGCAGAGACATGCGCTTACCCTCCTCCATCCCCAGCTCCTCCTTATACAGGCACATGATCACTGAGTGTCTTGTCCATGGAAATCATCTATCAGCTCATCGTTGCTAATCTTGTAGTCTCATTTACAGACCTGTATCACTTCTGCATGGAATTTTATATCTGTTCTATTTATAAAAAAAAAATTCTGGTAATTGCATTAGGCTTCGGGGGTTTCAAACCTCAGTGTGGTTTGCTTGTGGACAGCTCAGAATCTGAACCCTTCAGAGCAAAGTCTGCCACCAAAATAATGTCAGACTCAGGACCTCTACAATAATCGTAATCAAGCAGAGTGGTCTTGACTGAAATAAAAAAAAAATCTGGACTAGAAAACAATGGGTAAAATTTGACTGAAATGTTGACTCATGTAAACTCTGTTGCAGAATCTGTGGTTGAGAGGCGGTTACTAAGGCAAAGAGTTTCCCCCAGACTGAGGGAATACTGCAGATGCACATATGGAGTTGAGTTCAGAGTGAGCAAACATCCATCATTCTTTTTTCATCATCTTCTGTCAGTATGTAAAGCATTTGATCAGCTTGGAAACAATCTAATTCTGAAGAACATTATAGTTGTGTTGCTTCCAGCTGACAATAACAAATTATTTTTTCCCACAAGCAATTGTGTTTTAATCCATAAACATGAATAAATAATGATTATTTCTTTCATTGGAACATTGAGCATGTAACAGGCCCTCCTACTGTCTCATTATCTAAACATCATGCATTTTTAATTGTGCAAATGACAAAAGACTGACTGGGTTAGTATTGATCTTTTCTTGTTAACATTATTTCTATACTGCTTTCTAAAAGCATGTCAGTAGACAGTTTATGGTGTATAAAACACTGTGGTTGTTTTGGCCAATAGTTTGGGATCTAGGCCACCAACACAAAGTCTTCCTGACCGCAAGATCACCATCCAAGAATCCTTTGGGGCTCATCATAGATGGTCTTGACCAACTGCCAAAGACTGATGGACAACTCGACTTGACATTACTTCCCGAATCATTAGCTCCAAATGTAAAGCTTATCATTTCCATCAATGTAAACAGGCCTACCCTTCTTGCTAATCTGAAGATGTATTACCCAGATTAATCTGTGTTCTGGGAGTTGCAAGAAGTAGAGAATAAAAGCTGCAGCCAGCTACTGACAACACTTCTTCAGGAGTCCAACAGAAAGATCACCTCAGGCCAACAGATGTATGTGAATCAGGCGTTTAAGAAATGCCCTGTCCCACTATATGTGGAACTCCTTCATAGACAGGCAATCCACTGGAAGTCAGAGTTTGAGATTATGGAGAACTCTTTGATCCAAGAGGCCCATAACAACATTGTTCTAATGTTTGATCATCTGGAGAAGAAGCATGGGAAAGCTGTAGTCTCCAAAGCTTTAAGCTATCTTGCTTTGGCCAGGTACGGCATGACCGCAACTGAGTTGACTGATGTTCTTTCTTGTGATGATGAAGTTCTTGCATCTTTCCTTCCACCAGGCGATGGCGTACCGCTCACAGTGAGGGTTCCTGAAGTTTCTGTGAATAGTCTTCTTTCAGACTTGAGGGGGTTTCTAGTGCTGAGGAACATTTTAGGTACCCAAACTCTTTCCTGGGTGAGCAAACACTTCCCTTTGGTTGTACAGTATGTAAGAGGTACCTGTGCTCAGAGGAAACATGTCAGAAGACACATCATGGGCTGTCACACTATTTCAGTGGCTCTTGGGCAAATGGCACAGCAAAACCTTTGATCATCAATGAAGACATGAAAATGCCAAGCTCTTCAGATGCCCCACAGAACATTAACATTGACAGACAAGTACCAAGTCAACCTTGGATCTTTTCTCCTCATTTCTACATCTCTACTGCCAAGAGTCCATCAGCAAGAACACATCCCAATTTGAGGAAACTCCACATACTCCCTTTCCATTTGTTGAAAAGTGGGAGAATTGAGGAGCTTGGCAACCAAATGATTTCTCAAGAATACCTTCAGGCAATGCTGCAGGCAGAACTGGCTGACGAACTCTTTCTGTGGCTTGAAAGGACATCTCAGTTGGTTTTTCCCGGGGAACTTCAGCTACTCCACATCATCTTGAGATCTTCAGCTTGTCTACTGAGGAACAACCCTGCCGATCTGTCAACAGTACTCCAAACTCCTTCCTTATCTGAATGTTTTTCCTGCATTGGAAGAATGTGTTAATTTGCCATGGTCTAAAGTAGGGCTGCACGATAAATCGCATGTGATATTTAACCCTAGTCTAAAGGTAGTCTAAAGGTATAATCCCAAACAATCGAGTGTATACTGTGTTGCCTCCAGTTCCTTCAGTCCCTTATACCAACTGTATACTGCAAGAGTCGACAGCTTCCCGGATCATACAGTCAGCTGGTTCTTCCTGTGGCACTGTGGTGGTTGTACTGGAAAATGGAACCGCTTGGGTTTGTAATGGAGGTATATTTGAAGGCTTCAAACTAACCCAGTCCTCTAATCTGCAGTTCACATGTGTCAGTAGCTCGGGAAACACATTCCTTCTGAGCACCCATTACGGTAAACTTGTCTTGTGGGAAGCAGGTGTTAGCACACAGCCTCAAGAAATTCAAACCCAAAACAGGGAAAACACCTTTCTTGAGGGTATCTTATTGTCTAATCACAAACTATTTTTGTGGTGGAAAGGACAAAACATTGTTAGCGTATTTGTTGATAGGGAGGACA
Source organism: Sinocyclocheilus anshuiensis (assembly GCF_001515605.1). Taxonomy (NCBI): domain Eukaryota; kingdom Metazoa; phylum Chordata; class Actinopteri; order Cypriniformes; family Cyprinidae; genus Sinocyclocheilus; species Sinocyclocheilus anshuiensis. The sequence goes on from NW_015549709.1 coordinate 800,702, forward strand.
ATTCCGAACTGCACTGCACTTATGAGATAACCTGTGTCATGTTCTGAGGAAGGTGATATAATTTACTGTGGACGGAATGAAAGTTCTGTGACCATATTTGACTGGTCCAATGGCCAACTTCTAGCCACCTTTACTTGTCCAAAAGATATGCCATTAATTGATATGATTCTCTCTGACGGTGACGGGATGATTACATGTGTAGATCAAGCAGGAAACGCGTTTGCTTGGAATCTTGAGATTATAGCAGAACCAGTTCTGATTTGTGAGAACCATTGCACAACCCAGGGGAAGGTGTTAAACACAGACTACAAAGGGGACAACGTTCTCCTAATATGTAAAAAGCAACAAATGCAACTTATTGACATTCATCAAATTGATGTACTTGACCAATTCAATCCCCCAAGAGGCAAAACATTTAAGCAAGCCATAATGGATCAAAACTAACACTTCATCCTTGCTTTACTGTGCAACTGCCCATTTCTGCTGGTCTGGAATTGTGCCTCTGGACAGTGTGTGTTGAGTCTGGACACTGCAAACTGTCAAGCTATTAAACTTCTGAAATGTGGGGCTACTTACCTGGCAGCAAAAACAAGTGTAAGTGTTCTTATTTGGTACATGGATCTCATTACAGCTTCAACATTGGCACCAAAATCTGGAAAGAGGGTGGAGATGGTGGCTGTGGGATCTCATGGAGAAAGTTGTTACTCTTCAGATGGCTCTGAACTTGTTTGGAAGTGGGGGGTATCAAGTGGCAAAGTGAAAGGCCGCTTCCTTCACCAAGGTACTGTGGAGTCTATGACTGTCTCTGGAGATGGCAACTACCTTGTGAGTACTGCAACTGGAGACATACAGTATATGTCTGGGAAACCAGGAGTGGGGAAAATATTTACAGAATCTCTGGTAGTCAAGCTTACAAGGTTGTAATAACACCCAAGGGCAACCCCTCTACACTAACTGTTTCTGATGATTTTTTTTGTGTATGTGGGGTTTTATGCTGGCTCTGTTGGAGTTTATGCTGTTAATGACACCAAGATAGGTCAAAACAGCCGGAAGGAGGATGTTCAAAGCCCAAGACTTTTGTGTCCATTGGATGAGCAATTGATTTGTTCGCCGTAAAACCTAACCTTACTTGGGTTGAATTGCCCCTGCAATTGTATTAAATAGTTCCAATGTGTATTTTTACATTGTTCTAATGTGCTAAGAAGACTACACTTGTGATATGTGTTATACATACTGTATGTTTATCATAATTACAAAAAATTAAATGTTCATTTGTCTCATATACCTTAGGACTCAAAAAGATGAAGAAAGCTGTATGAAAATTTAAGCTGTACATTTCTTCAAAACTAGCTCACAGAGTATCACAATATAATATTTACTGTATTATATATTTTTTTCTATTATCCATTTACTGTTTAATGTTTTTTTTTATTTTTTTATTTTTGTATTGTTGACTTGCATATCCACAGAGCACTGAGATAATCCACAGATTATCAAATGATAATCAATATGCCAAAAAACCATGGTTACTACACTTTTACTACAATAAAACCATGGTTAATTTTAATGGTTCAACTTCCAAAAGAAAAAAATAGATAGGCTACAATTCCTACAGAATTTCTGTTTGTTTACATTGTTAAATTTGTGTGTTTTAATGTAGTTTTTTTAGTTACTTGGGCCAATAAATAATAAAGAGAATCATATTTCATCACAGGCTATTGATCTTACCTTAATAACTTTATTCAAACGCATACGTTTAGCCTATCTATTTATCCTATTAAAACATTTGTCACGAAACATTGAAAACATATCCAATTAAAACACTTGTTTGAAGGACGGCGATGTGATGAACTACAGCATGTGATGGGAGAACTACAGTTCCCATCACCACACACACAGTCATACGGAAGTGATTCGTTACCATAAACGCACTTCCGCTACGCTGCCAATTCCTTTTCTGTCTGCGGCCGCCGTCAAGATGGCGGTGCAAATCTCTAAGAAGAGAAAGGTTGGTACGAATTTCACTTCAAAGTTGTGTAAGGAAAGCACAGGAGTGCAAAATAAGAGAGGCACCTGATTACTATGTTACTTAACTATAATCGAAGCGGTTCAGATGAGGATTTAATAAGGATGTATGTATGGATTGAGTCGGATGCTGTCGGCACTGAATCTGAAGTGAAACATGGCAGATGAAGCTCAGTGGACTTTCGTATTTGAGCGGTACAAATATATATATATAATACAAAACAGAAGTGATATTTAAGTAAGTTCTGTTGGCGTTAGTATGACTGCTGGAAATTGACACTGGACTATATATTGTAGGGATGTAACGATTACCTGTTCGACGGTAAATCGTGATAAAATACCCCACGGTTAGTATTATCGTTTCATATTTTAATTATCACTATAACCGTATTCGATTACCGCAATTTGAACAACTGAGGATAAATACCGTACTGCACAAAATTGACACTGGACTATATATTGTAGGGATGTAACGATTACCTGTTAGACGATAAATCGTGATAAAATACCCCACGGTTAGTATCGTTTCATATTTTAATTATCACTATAACCGTATTCGATTACCGCGATTTGAACAACTGAGGATAAATACCGTACTGCACAGGGCTCCAGTGTGCGACCAAATGGGTGCATTTTGCAATCATTTTTATTTTAGTTATGCAAACAAAAACTCATTTTAGTTGTTGTTTGTTGATTTTAAATGTAAAACTTGGTGAAATGATTTATGTCAGTACTTTTTGAACATTTCCAACACATTTTAACAATACTGTGATAATACTGATAACCGTGATCATTTTGGTCACTATAATCGTGATAAGAAATTTTCATACCGTTACATCCCTAATATATTGTTAACTATATAAGCATTTGTACATGTGTTATTCTGCATATAGTGTCAGTTTTGTCATTTTTGATTGACATTTGTGGCATTTAATATTGAAAGCAAGATGTTACTGTTCATATAACACGCACGTTTTATTTCTGCATCAGAAGACCTTAATCGCTTTAATGTTTCTCTATCAGTTTGTGTCAGATGGCATCTTCAAAGCCGAGCTGAACGAGTTTCTGACCCGAGAGCTGGCTGAGGACGGGTACTCCGGTGTGGAGGTCCGTGTCACGCCAACAAGAACAGAAATCATCATCCTAGCCACCAGGTGTGCACTGCTTACATGCATTTGAGTTTATTTCCATTACTTTACATGTTTAACGTGCATTTAAACCATTGACATGGGTTAACTAGGGATGCACCAATACCATTTTTCCAGAATCGATCCTATACCAGAAGTTCCGAGTATCTGCCGATACGTTACCGATCTGATACCAGCACAGTTTTTTTTTTTTTTAAATCAGTGTAGATTTTCTATACTTCAATGTTTGTTTGTTGACCTGATCATCACTCTTTTGTGTGTTAAAGGTGGGGTAAGTGATTTCTGGTAGCCAATGTTGATATTTGAAATAGAAACAAAGCAACCTCGGCGTCCGATTGCAGGCCTTCCGCTCCATGAGTGCTCTCCAGTGCTGGAAAGCTGATACGATATTTACACGGGTCCTACCTCTTGCCTTAAGCCTTCGGTTGTTCCGCAGACGGTTTCCCTTTTTTTTTAATCCGCCATCTCTAGTTTCTGTCGCTCGGCTCAGACTGAACGCTCTCTCCACTGCTGATTGGCTACAAGTTTGTTTTGCTATTCGGCCCGAATCAGTTTTCTAAAGCGATTTTGAAAAATCGCTTACCCCACCTTTAAACACAATCTACTAAATATGGTTTAAATCTTCTTTAAACTTAATTTTAAAGAAACATAGCAAATGAAAATGTATATACATAATTTATGACAAAAATATTGTTGTAAACTAGGTTCGTGGATAATTCAGCAGCAAAAGTTACTCTAGAAAAAATCATGAGTGCACAATTTTGCACAAATGGCAGTATCGGAGCTGATACCGATACTGAGTATCGGATTGGCACATCCCTACAGTTAACTCAAGCATAACTCAAGTGTAATAACTTTATCCTTTTGTCTTTTCAGGACCCAGAACGTCCTGGGAGAGAAAGGCCGCCGCATTCGTGAACTGACTGCCGTCGTTCAGAAACGATTCGGCTTCCCTGAAGGCAATGTGGAGGTAAGATTAGTGCTAAATACAGGTGTGAATGGGGTCCAACAGTAGTTTGTGCTGGCATGTTCTTAAGTATTGGGTTGTTTCATCGTAGCTGTACGCTGAGAAGGTGGCCACCCGCGGTCTCTGCGCCATCGCTCAGGCAGAGTCTCTGCGCTACAAGCTGCTCGGAGGACTGGCTGTCCGTAGGTGAGCGTTCACTTCCCAGCATGCATTGGGCTGGGCATGGGGTTACAGACTGAAATTCCCTTCAGTGATGATACGATGACGAGTCGGAATGGGGCCGGTTCTGTCTTTGAGGATTCTGGGTCAGGCTCACGTTCTGTGCGTCTGACTTCAGGTCCTCGAAGCAGTGAGTCCTGTTTGCTTGAAGACATAGAGGCATTTGTCTGAGAAGGATGGATGGAAAGCAGGCAGCGTGTTTTCTTTGGAATCCAGATTATTTTTCTTTTCTTTTTCCTGTGTCTTTTTGATTTGGATATAATGCTTGTTCTTCTCAGGGCCTGCTACGGTGTTCTGCGCTTCATCATGGAGAGTGGGGCCAAGGGTTGTGAGGTGGTTGTTTCTGGTAAACTGAGAGGTCAGAGAGCCAAATCCATGAAGTTTGTGGATGGCCTGATGATCCACAGCGGAGACCCCGTTAACTATTACGTCGACACTGCTGTTCGCCACGTACTGCTCCGACAGGGTGAGTAAGATTAAATGGACTGATGGTTCTCTGGAAATTGAATTTGTGTCGGATCTTTAGCAGATTGTCACATTCACATCTGTGGAAATGTTTAGAAAAAAAGTGTGGGAAATTATAAAAATGGATTAAAATGAGTACAGAAATACAGTACTAGAAGTAGGTAAAATGTAAAAACTCAAACTACATATTTTCTAAATATTAATAATTTTAGACATAATATTCATAAGCACTATGAATTTGTCAGATCTTAAGCAAATTGTTGCATTTTAATGGTGGAAATGTTTAGAGAAACTGTAAAAAAAAATGTAATGAGAATACAGTGTTTAACAGTTCAATACTCTGAGTAGAATAAAATGCAAGTTAAACCAAAATGTTTAAAAATGATTTCAGATATTCAGGAGTCTGTCAAATATTGAGTCAATTATTGCATTATTTTGCAAGGGGGTCTGTGAAAATGTTTAGAGAAACTAAAAAAAATGGATTAAATAAAGAGTTAGTGTTACAGTTCTATAAATAGAAAACAACAGCGTAACTTAATAGAAACTATATTTTTCAAATTATTTTAGACGTAATATTCATGAGTACTATGGATTTTCATTTGTCAAATCTTGAGCAAAGTGTATTAGTGTAAAAATAAAAAAAACTGAATCACATCTGTGGAAATGTTTAGAGAAAAAGTGTGGGAAATTATAAAAATGGATTAAAATGAGTACAGAAATACAGTACTAGAAGTAGGTAAAATGTAAAAGCTCAAACTACATATTTTCTAAATATTAATAATTTTAGACATAATATTCATAAGCACTATGAATTTGTCAGATCTTAAGCAAATTGTTGCATTTTAATGGTGGAAATGTTTAGAGAAACTGTAAAAAAAAATGTAATGAGAATACAGTGTTTAACAGTTCAATACTCTGAGTAGAATAAAATGCAAGTTAAACCAAAATGTTTAAAAATGATTTCAGATATTCAGGAGTCTGTCAAATATTGAGTCAATTATTGCATTATTTTGCAAGGGGGTCTGTGAAAATGTTTAGAGAAACTAAAAAAAATGGATTAAATAAAGAGTTAGTGTTACAGTTCTATAAATAGAAAACAACAGCGTAACTTAATAGAAACTATATTTTTCAAATTATTTTAGACGTAATATTCATGAGTACTATGGATTTTCATTCGTCAAATCTTGAGCAAAGTGTATTAGTGTAAAAATAAAAAAAACTGAATTTTATAATTAGAAAAAGTAATGTAGAATACTTAAAATATATTTATAATTTAACTTGCTACACTAAATAATTTCCAAATATTTTAGACATATTTGTAATATTAATTTTAAGTGCAAGATAGGTCTTTATAAAAAAAACTATATAGACAGATTTTAAATATTTGTTGTCTTTGGCATCTAAAAGATTGAAAATCTTTTATTTTACGCACTGATTTTAATCGCTATTGCAGTAAGATGGGAACATAGTTGAAACAAACCTTTTTCAATGAGTTTATATTGAATCGAGAGCTTGTGACTCAAATTGAAATCAAATCAGAAAGTCTGGGAACAGAAATGTGTATCGTCTCAAATACTTGGATTTTAATGTGCAAACCTGTTGCCATATAAAACTATAAGGTTTAGCATGGCACCTCAGTTGTCTAACGTATTGAGTAACTAACCATTGATCCAAATTTAATTTCAGAAGCATATATATCTTCCCTTCAGTGACTATATACTGAACCAGAGTTGGGTTGTTTCGGAAGAGTCCAGTTCTGGCTCCTCAGAGCAGTGTGATGGTATAGATGTGTTAGTCTGAGAAGCTTCTGAATGCATGCTTTCAAACGTGTGGGGAAACTCAAATGGGATGGTGTTCTACTGATTCCTAGTCACCGTTAATATATCCTTGTGATTCTGTCGGTCAGCTGACCTCCACGTTCCCTTCAGTGATGATACGATGACGAGTCGGATCGAGGCCCGTCTCTGAGGATTCTGGCTCAGGCTCACGTTCTGTGCGTCTGACTTCAGTTCCTCAGAGATCACGTGTCCTCTTAGATTGAAGATGTAGAGGCATTTGTCTGAGAAGGGTTTTTTTTTTTTTTCTTGCTGACTAGTTCTCGTCTTATCTAGTTTTGTAATGTGTCCCTGTGATTGTCTTCATATAGGTGTGCTTGGAATCAAGGTGAAAATCATGCTTCCCTGGGATCCCAGTGGCAAGATCGGCCCCAAGAAGCCCCTGCCTGACCACGTCAGCATCGTGGAGCCCAAAGACGAGGTCCTGCCCACCACCCCGGTGTCCGAACAGAAGGGGGCCAAGCCCGAGGTCCCAGCCATGCCACAGGGAGCCCCAGTGTCAACCCCATAAAGGGGTAAGACTTAAAAACCCCAAACTGACCTCCACGTTCCCTTCAGTGATGATACGATGACGAGTCGGATCGAGGCCAGTTTCTGAGGATTCTGGCTCAGGCTCACGTTCTGTGCGTCAGACTTCAGTTCCTCAGAGATCACGTGTCCTCTTAGATTGAAGATGTAGAGGCATTTGTCTGAGAAGGGTTTTTCCTTGCTGACTAGTTTTCTTTGATGCTTTTTTTTTTTTTTTTTGCTTTTTTTCTAACAAGATGTTTTTGTCTCTTCCAGGTTGACGATCATTGATGGAAGACATACTTTTCTGTATAAAAAAAATAAATAAAATGAGAAATGGGGAAATATTGTGTTTTCATTCACTTCAAATGAGCAGTGCTGTTTTAAAGATGTTATGATTGCAGTACATGGAAGTTTTAGTAGCTTTTAACACATTTGAGAGTGATTTACCTGAAGATGTTAAACATAACCGTGAGCAGCAGAATGCAGTTGGAAGTCAATGTCATCCTGTAGGTCATGTTAACAGTAGAAGCTTTGACAATGTCAGATGTGACAACTGCTTAAAACAACTTATTTTATTGATCTACTTAAGTTATAAAGCAGCTGCAGAGTGTTTAATTGTAATGAAATCGCAACATAATGGGGGGTATGAGACAGATATATGTGCACACACATATGTACATTACATATTTATATTCAACCACAATTTCTATCAGATTGAATGTTTTAGAGCTGTTTTAAGTTTGGAAATAGCACTTTTAAAATGAAGTTAAATTAAAGAAATCTTGATTAAAAAAAAAAAAAAAGTTATGCTTGTTTTGTCTTTTAATTTTAATTATTTGAAGTCATCTTTATGTCCCTTTAGAGAGCCACTGCTCTAGAGGTCTTAAGTTGCGTTCTGTTTAATGGCCATTCTTAACCTGAAACAAACCTTCCTGTAAAAGTGCTGAGTATCATGGTGCTGAGTGATTACCATATTTGTATACAATGGTATTTACATTGTACTACAATGGTACATGTCTAAAATAAAACACCGTTTAAAGCCCTTTTTGTCAGTGGACTGTTGAATTAAACTGTTTAAGAACCATTTTCAGTGTTTTAACCACTTTTTTAAGAGAAGGCAGCAGTGCCGTGTGTAATGGGTGGGTCTTGTACAGTTTCTCACACACCTGATTCACAGCCTGAGCTGCTGCTACCTGCATGAAGAACAGAAGTTTCAGCTGAAGATCATGAGTTTGCCGGAAAGCAGTCCTCAGCAGCTGTGCAGTCGGTAAGACATTGTATATGAACAAAACAAACCTTCCTGTAAAAGTGCTGAGTATCATGGTGCTGAGTAATTACCATATTTGTATACAATGGTATTTACATTGTACTACAATGGTACATGTCTACAATAAAACACCGTTTAAAGCCCTTTTTGTCAGTGGACTGTTGAATTAAACTGTTTAAGAACCATTTTCAGTGTTTTAACCACTTTTTTAAGAGAAGGCAGCAGTGCCGTGTGTAATGGGTGGGTCTTGTACAGTTTCTCACACACCTGATTCACAGCCTGAGCTGCTGCTACCTGCATGAAGAACAGAAGTTTCAGCTGAAGATCATGAGTTTGCCGGAAAGCAGTCCTCAGCAGCTGTGCAGTCGGTAAGACATTGTATATGAACAAAAATAAATATTTACATTAGAAAATGGAATGTTACGTTGTAACATTTTCATCGTGAATGTTCTGTTTCATGTAACAGCTGTTCTGTGTTGTTAGCTATTCTTTCAGATCGCCTGAGATTCGATTTTTGACAGATTATAGCTATGTATGTGTCATCGCGTGCTGAAGATGTTCACAGCACCGTCTGTACAGCAAATACACGCGAGTTGTTTTGAACACCCTGTGCTGTACTTAATGCACGATACTTGTCCAGTAACAAGAAACTAGTAGTATTGTATGCTTAAGGCGGAAGCTTGTAAAAGATTAAACCCAAGTATTTTCAAAACGAGATTAATAAAATTATTCAAATACTGAGAATGTAGTATCTAACATTAATGGCAAGTTCTGTCAGTAAATCTTTTAGCAACGTTTTTCCAGAGAACTAAATGCATGGTGTTATTATTTTATATACACAAACACTACTATCGTCATGACATGCACTGTACCCTCATGACAGTACCATGTTTCTAGAAGTTCTCTGAATTCATGGTAGTGTCACAATAGTGCATATGTTATATCAATATAACAATCTTTGCTTTAATTTTAGAGTCTTTATACACACACATTATATAGGATTATAAATTATATATAATTATTACTAATTAGATAATTAGTATTATACTAATTAGTATTTATTTTAATCAGATTTGTCAAATGTGCACACAAATTAACACTATACTTTTAAATTGTGTAAGTATATATTGTAATTATACTTTTATATATATATATATATATATATAG
>NW_015549709.1:810481-822303 GCF_001515605.1 Sinocyclocheilus anshuiensis
CTTTCCAGCAGTGACTGTATGATTTTGAGATCCATCTTTTCAAACTGAGGACAATTGAGGGACTCATACATAACAATTACAAAAGGTCAAAACATTTACTGATGCTCCAGAAGGAAACATGATGCATTAAGAGCCGGGTGGTGTAAACTTTTGAACAGGATGATGATGTGTACATTTTTCTTATTTTGATAAAAGATCATTTTTTTTTTTTTAATTTAGTACTGCACTTCAGAAGCTACATAAATACATGTTTCCCAGAAGACAAGCCCCCCGGCTCTTAATGCATCATGTTTCCTTCTGGAGCATCAGTAAATGTTTTGACCTTTTGTAATTGTTATGTATGAGTCCCTCAATTGTCCTCAGTTTGAAAAGATGGATCTCAAAATCATACAGTCACTGCTGGAAAGCGGTCAAATATGCAGAAGATGCTGGAAAACCAAAGATTGTGCAGGAGCTGGAGGATTTTTCTGAAGAACAGCAGGCAGTTGAACTGCTCAGGACCAACGAGGGACTCATGAACAACTATCAAAAAACATAAAAACAGTCATGGATCATCCAGGAAATGACACACGGTATTAAGATTTAAACGTATGTAAACGTTTGAACGGGGTCATTTTTATAAATTCAGTTATTATTTTGTCTTGTGGAGTATATATAAACATCTGTTATGTGAAATAGCTTATTCAAGACAGTACTAAAAAAAATGAACACGCGATTTTCATGATCCCTCTTTTTTTGTGAAAATTATTAACATTTTGCATATATTTGCAAGGGGTATGAGCACAACTGTATATATAACACTAAAATATACAGGATTACAATATAGACTATTTATTGAATTATGTCTTATTTTGTTGCTTGATTCAACAAAAGTTGCCTCAGTTAATGTTGGTCTTTAATTGCTCTTTACGTCATTGCACCTTAGAGACATTAGATAGTCTGTTTTGTTCCTATCAATAATGACAAAGAGTGGTCAGGATCACTCAGGCTTTCAATGGACTAAATATTATTCATATTAACTGTTAAATGTATATCAAAGCGATATGTTTTCTCTCTCCACAGAAATCCCAAGTTGTGCAGCTGAATATTGGAGGTCATGTCGTCAGCACCACCCTGGGAACCATCCGTAAATTCCCAAACTCCACACTGGCAGACCTGTTTAACAGATCAACCAAACAGATGGACTCTGAGGGCCGTCACTTCGTAGACCGTGATGGGACTTATTTCGGGTGCATCCTCGAGTACCTCAGAACGGAGAGACTTCCTACTGAACACCTGCAGGAGGTGCATAAGGAGGCGCTTTACTACGACATCAAACCTCTGGTCAAAGCCATCGAGGAGACGCCACAGTTCTTCGGAGAGACGGTCGGGAGACAGCAGTTTTTGGCCCGTGTGCCGAATTACCGAGAAAACCTGGAGGTGATTGTGCGGGTGGCCAGAGCCGAGGCCATCGCCTCACGCTACTCCAACATAATCGTGTGTGTTGTGAGGACAGAAGAGGATTTAGCCAGATACAACAATGCTATCGACAGTCTCGGCACCCCGAGAGAGTCCGTGGTGAGCTTTGGTCCGTGGAAAGCTCCTGCATCAGTGGAAGATCTGTTAGATTGCGTCAAAATGGACATAGAAGCCAAAGGATATAAAGTAAAGATCCAACCACACAGCATAGACAAAGCGTTTCTCTTCAAGAGCTACGACTTCTTCTATAAATTGATCTTCACTTGGTGGTGAAGAATTTCTGGCCCAAGTTCATGACCTAGAAATAGGGATTTAAAAAGTGATGGAATGTTTTATATATTATATAATCAGCTTATCAAACAAATTCGACATGAACAGCTTCTGTTCCTTTAGCAGACCCACCTATATGACAGCTGTCAATCATGTATAATGGTGTTCTTATCTGTCAGTATCTGTTAAACCCTTGTTTAATATCGTCTCTCGTTGTACAGTCCTGGCCGTTGGCTTAAAGTAGCTTCTGCACAGATGAGTCTGAAAGTTTTAAAATAATATTCTGGTTCAAGTTAAGTTTTATCAGCAGAATTTGTGGCACGTTTTGGATTACAACAGAATGTTAATACAGCAGAAATTCACTTAAAATGATGTGGGTAGTTTTGTTGATCACAGATGCTGCAGACATTAATTTGCATTTAATTTAATCGCCAACACTTGAAATTAGCAAGGAATGTTTTTGGCTTGTTTATTTGTCCATATCTGAGAATTGCACCATTTTATGCATGCAACTTTTAACATTTATGCATTTGGCTGATGCTTTTATCCAAAGTGACTTGCATTGTATTCAAGGTATGCATTTGATCATGTATTCCTAATGCATTATATAAGAATGTAAAAACAGGTCCACTTCATATAGCAACATTTTTATCTCCTTATTTTTTGTGTAAATGTGTAAATAATATGTCTGTTTTGTACATGTGTTTATTTGTCCTGCAAAGTCACTTAGGATGAACCTTTTCCTTGTGCAGATCATTAAAGGTGCAACATATTATTAAGAAAAAGTGATGTGCTATTTCCAGCAGAATTACTGTTGCGGGATCTTATTACTTCATATGTTTATAGAAAGCAGGATATGAAAAAAATAACCTAACTTGATTACGTGTTACATTGTCTAACATTTACTGATTGCTTTATGTGTTGCTTCTAGTCTGTTATTCTAGTCCACATTGTGATTATAGCATCTTATATTTGATGGTATATGTTATAATTCTTTAAAAAAAGATATTGAAATCTTTAATCAGTGTGCAGAGTTTCAGGGGGAAAAAACTGAAACGAGTGAAAGGTCAAGCTTAGAAAAAAAAATATATCAAGAATATTTGTATCTGTCCTATTGTTGTCTCGTTAAAAATCAGAATAGGTTGTTTATAATATTATGACATTAAAAAAAATATTATGTATAATGCATTGAATTTTTTTTTACTAAAAGGAAAGCCCCTATGGAAAGCCCTCAATCCCAGGACTGTCCTCGTGTGATTTCTGAAGACTTCCGTCCATGAGGTGTCGCTGTTCCGCAGCAAACTTCTGACGCCGCCGAACAGCGCATGCGCGAAGAAGCGCAGGAGCGTGATAAACACAGCAATGGCAGCTCATCTGAAGAAACGAGTTTATGAGGAATTCTCTAAAGTTTCTCAGGTGAGCATAGAAAACAGCACATATACTGGTTATAAAATGTCATGTTATTGTGCTGGTCATAGAATATAATTGTAATATTATAATGAAAATATTAGAATAAATGTAAAGCAGATGTAGCCTTTAGCATTAGTGTGATTATTACTGTAACCGTTATTATGTGTGTTAACTATTTTTCTAATGACAAACAGGTATTTATTAATTTGTACATTTATGTTATTTGGCTGTTATTTGCTTTATTTTAAGTATTTTTAGTCAGAGGAAAGTTGAAATGCACATGTGTGCTTTTCTTTTTCTTTTCGCTTTTTATCGTAGTTTTACTTTTTTCTCTTTTACCTGTGAAGCCTGCAACCATAACATCTCATTGCCAGCACTTGCTGTTAGTGTATTGATCTGCTTTTGATAAGTAAACTCTCAGATTGTGTGATAATGAAAATAACTGAATGAATGTTTAACTCGTGGGTTGTGAGTGAGACGTACATCACAAAATATCAGAACTAACACAGTAAGTGAATTCAGGCTTTTCTCAGTGTTTACACTGCTGTTCAAAAGTTTGGGATCAGTAAGATTTGTAATGTTTGTGAAAGAAGTCTCTTCTGTTCTTCATGGCTGCATTTAGGCCTATTTGATCAAATATACAGAAAAACAGTAATGTAAAATATTATTACCATTTAAAATAATGGTTTTCTATTTTAATATACTTTAAAATAGAATTTATTTCTGTGAATTTTGTGTGAGTCTTCAGTGTCACATGATCCTTCAGAAATCATTCTAATATCCTGATTTATTATCAGTGTTGTGCTGCTTAATATATATTTTTTTGGAACCTGTGTTACTTTTTCAGCGTTTATTTAAAATAGAAACCTTTGTAACAATATAAGTCTTTATTATCACTTTTTTATCAATTTATCACATCATTGCTGAATAAAAGCATTCATTAATTACTGACAACTCTTGGAACGGTAGTGTATATTGTTACAAAAGATTTATATTTGAAATAAACGCTGTTCTTTTTAACTTTATTCATCAAAGAATCCTGAAAAAAGTATCACAGGTTCCAAAAAAATATTAAGCAGCACAACTGTTTCCAATATTGATATTGAATCAGCATATTAGAATGATTTTTGAAGATCATGTGACACTGAAGACTGGAGTAATGATGCTGAAAATTCATCTTTGAATCACAGGAATATTTTAAAAGCATTTTATTAACATTTTAAAGTACATTAAAAAAGAAAACGGTTATTTTAAATTGCAGTAATATTTCACAATGTTACTGTTTTTTTTTTCTGTGTTTCTGATCAAATAAATGCAGCCTTGATGAGCAGAAGAGACTTCATTAAAAAAAAAAACATGATCCCAAACTTTTGAACAGCAGTGTATGTCAGGGCCTATTGATTGTTTTTTTTTTGTTTTTTTTGCAGCAGGTGTCTCTTGAGGAGGTTCCTGCGGCTGCGAAAAAGCTTCGATTGACCAAACCCAGTAAATCAGCCGCTCTTCACATAGACCTGTGTAAAGCCACCAGCCCCACAGACGCTCTGCAGTACCTGCTGCATTTCGCACGGAAACCTGTGGAGGCTGAGAGCGTGGAGGGGGTCGTGCGCATACTGCTCGAGCATTATTACAAGGTATCAACAGAACATGAAGCATGTCACTTGATACACGTCACCTAATATTTATATTAAATATTTAGCACATAAACATTTTAAAATGAGACACATGCAAATTCCAGTTTATATGTGTATGATGAAAGTAAGATTATGTATTGCTTTTTTAATAACGGTGTCCTGTGTGTTTGTGGTGATGTGGTCTACAGGAGTCGGATAACTCTGTCAGGCTGAAGATCGCCTCATTGTTGGGTTTATTATCAAAAACCCAGGGCTTCGCTCCAGACTGCATAGTAGATGATGCTATAAACACTCTCAACAATGAAAGTAAGTCTTTGATTTAAAATGATAATGTTCTGCTAAAGAGTAATGTGACACTTAAAGGGGTCATAAACTGACTTTTTTTATTAGTTTGTACTGTTCTCTGAGGTCCACTTATAATGTTATCAAGATTTTTACATCAAAAAACATAATTCAGAAGGAATAGGCTATTTTCTGTCCTGTTTTGACCCCCCTCATCAGAACGCTCTGTTTGAATAGGCGACGCGGATTGTCGACTCAGAAGTAAACGCCCACCGCTATGATTGGCTAATAGTTGTGTTCATAGATGGACGCTGTGATTTAAGTTAAAAACGCATAAATACTCCGTTCATATCAAACGATCTGTAATAACAGACAAAGCAATAGTGACCATGTAATAAAAACAGTTACTCACACTTGTGTGGTGCGACATTACTGTCGGATCCAGTATATTTCCGCACAGCATCTTCTTTTAGTTTCAGTCTTTCTGAAAATCCTGCGTTGAATTGTGCCTTGTTTGTAAACGAATCCGCGGTGAAATGAAGTGAACAAAGGACCAAGTTCTTACTGATGCAATCTGGATCTTCATTAAAAATAAAGTTCATCCACTCTTTCGCGAAAAAGCTTCGATTGACCAAACCCAGTAAATCAGCCGCTCTTCACATAGACCTGTGTAAAGCCACCAGCCCCACAGACGCTCTGCAGTACCTGCTGCATTTCGCACGTAAACCTGTGGAGGCTGAGAGTGTGGAGGGGGTCGTGCGCATACTGCTCGAGCATTATTACAAGGTATCAACAGAACATGAAGCATGTCACTTGATACACGTCACCTAATATTTATATTAAATATTTAGCACATAAACATTTTAAAATGAGACACATGCAAATTCCAGTTTATATGTGTATGATGAAAGTAAGATTATGTATTGCTTTTTTAATAACGGTGTCCTGTGTGTTTGTGGTGATGTGGTCTACAGGAGTCGGATAACTCTGTCAGGCTGAAGATCGCCTCATTGTTGGGTTTATTATCAAAAACCCAGGGCTTCGCTCCAGACTGCATAGTAGATGATGCTATAAACACTCTCAACAATGAAAGTAAGTCTTTGATTTAAAATGATAATGTTCTGCTAAAGAGTAATGTGACACTTAAAGGGGTCATAAACTGACTTTTTTTATTAGTTTGTACTGTTCTCTGAGGTCCACTTATAATGTTATCAAGATTTTTACATCAAAAAACATAATTCAGAAGGAATAGGCTATTTTCTGTCCTGTTTTGACCCCCCTCATCAGAACGCTCTGTTTGAATAGGCGACGCGGATTGTCGACTCAGAAGTAAACGCCCACCGCTATGATTGGCTAATAGTTGTGTTCATAGATGGACGCTGTGATTTAAGTTAAAAACGCATAAATACTCCGTTCATATCAAACGATCTGTAATAACAGACAAAGCAATAGTGACCATGTAATAAAAACAGTTACTCACACTTGTGTGGTGCGACATTACTGTCGGATCCAGTATATTTCCGCACAGCATCTTCTTTTAGTTTCAGTCTTTCTGAAAATCCTGCGTTGAATTGTGCCTTGTTTGTAAACGAATCCGCGGTGAAATGAAGTGAACAAAGGACCAAGTTCTTACTGATGCAATCTGGATCTTCATTAAAAATAAAGTTCATCATCATAAAGTGGCTCATTGCACAAGCTGTCATTTTGGCAGATTGGCTTCAATATAAGCTGTTTTTAAACTAACAAGAAAGTTTTGAGTTCTGAACCTTACAGGATGTTTTTATAGTACAATGACCTTATACGTCACAAGATCAAGGGAATTTTGATTTCTCAGTTCATGACCCCTTTAATATAAATGTCTTTATCAATTAAACAAAAGTTTTATTGTCATACCTCAACAATAATAATGGCCCCAGACAGTTCACAAAAATGTCTTTAGAAGAGTATAAGATTATTATTATTATTATTTTTTTTTTTTATGTAATCAAAAATGTATGAACAACTGAATATATATATATATATATAATTTTTATTTAATTTTTTTATTTAAATTTTTTTCTGATACATATAAAATGAATGAACTAGTGAGAATCTGAACTGCTAGCCAATTAGGCCAGCAGAAAAATTCCTTACTGTTAAGTCCTAAATAAAACGGTCAATGCAGATTAGTTGGGTTAATTGTGTGTAGAAATTGGATTTTTCTTAGAATTCTGACTGTGTTTTAGAGTCTCATCAGGTTCTGGCGCAGCTTCTGGGCACTCTGCTGATCATTGGTACTCAACTCCCAGACAAGATCGCTGTCATTCAGAGACTTATAGATGTGGCTTGCAAGGTGACTAATAACTAAGATTTCTTCCATTCCTATAACACTGAAATCATACTTTTTGGCAGTAACAATTAACTGATTTCATCAGCTTTTTAACATAATTCTGAATCAGAATTATTATTATTGTATAATAATTTACTTTCATGTCATATTTTTCCTCAGCATCTCTCAAGCACTTATTTCGGAGTGAGGAATAAGTGTCTGCAGCTGCTGGGCTGTCTGGGGACGGTTGACAAACCTCTCAGTAAAGAGACTGATGCAGGACCCGGAGCACAAACATCACACGTACGGGACGTACAGAGTGTGATCAGCGACTACTTCCAGGACCAGGACCCTCGCGTCCGCACCGCCGCCATCAAAGCCATGGTACATGAGCTCTGTGGAATAACGGCATGTTAAAATGCATTGAATGTGGCTTTTATTTACTTGTGTTTCTTTAAATGACTTCAGTGTGTTTTTCTTTCTCCGATCAGCTGCAGCTGCATGAAAGAGGGATGAAAATTCAACAGACTATTTATAACCAGGTCAATATCAGCTATAATAATCTTAAACTACCGTTCAAAAGTTTACGGCTGGTAAGATTTTTTTTGTTTTTGAAAGCTGCTTACCAAGGCTGCATTTATTTGATCAGAAGTACAGCAAAAATATGAAATAGTATTAATATATAAAAGAACTGTTTTCTATTGTAATATGTTGTAAAATGTCATTTATTCCTGTGATCAAAGCTGAATTTTTTACTCCAGTCTTCAGTGTCACATGATTCTTCAGAAATCATTCTAATATCCTGATTTGCTGCTCAAGAAATATTTCTGATTATTATCAATGTTATAAAAAGATGTGCTACTTCATATTTTTGTGGAAACCATTAAACATTTTATTTTTGAGGATTCTTTGATGAATAGAAAGTTCAGAAGAACAGCATTTATTTGAAATAGAAATCTTTTGCAACTTTATAAATGTCTTTACTGTCACTTTTAAACAATTTAATGCATCCTTGCTGTAAGTATTAATTTCTTTAAAAAAAAAATCTTACCAAACTTTTGAATGGTAATGTATGTTTTAAATTTTTCATTCCTCTGAGCATGAGATTACAAAAGAAATAACTAATATATGAATGTCTGATCCCCTGAACAGGCCTGTAAGCTCTTGAGTGATGATTATGAGCAGGTTCGTTCAGCAGCGGTGCAGATGGTTTGGGTTCTGAGCCAGCTTTATCCTGAGAGGTAGAGAGTCAATATCTTCTGTCCTTCTGAAGCATTAGTTTGTGTTTTGCTATATGAGTCCATCCAGTCTTCAAGAGTAGGTAAAGCTGACTGCAGCCATTGTGTACTTATTGCTTTCTAAGCCTGCACTGTTTTAAATGGTAATTTCAATTCGAGAAACTCAAGAATGAAGCCTTTTAACATGGATTGAACATTAATTTTGTCCTTGTGCATTAACAGTATTGTTCCCATCCCCTCCTCCAATGAGGAGATCCGACTGGTGGACGACTCCTTCGGGAAGATCTGTCACATGGTCAGTGACGGCTCATGGGTAGTCAGAGTGCAAGCTGCGAAACTGCTGGTGAGTGTTGGGTGTGTTTGTAGCATAACCACATGATTAATTTCTTATTAACTCACTACTGACTTTTCCATCCATCTGTTTCGCTCTCTCTCTCTCTTTCTCTCTCTCTCTCTCTCAGGGCTCAATGCATCAAGTCAGCCCTCATTTTCTGGAGCAGACATTAGACAAGAAGCTGATGTCAGATCTGAGGGTATTTACACACAACAAATGACAAAAAACATGCAAGAAACACGCAGGCAAGAAATGTTTAAAATATCATTCTCAATCTGTCTCAGAGGAAACGTACTGCTCATGAGCGAGCAAAAGAACTGTACGCTTCTGGAGAATTCTCATCTGGACGGCGATGGGCCGACGACGCTCCTAAAGAGAAAGTCGACACTTCGGGTGTAAATCTCATTGACTCTGGAGCCTGTGGGGCTTTTGTTCATGGCCTGGAAGATGAAATGTACGGTATGTATTTCAAAACACTACCATTATTTATCTTTGAGGACATTTTAGCACTTTGTTCCAGAGCTGGGTTATTCATTTGGTATCACTTTTCACAGAGGTGCGTATCTCTGCGGTAGAGGCGCTATGTTCCCTCGCCCAATCCTCACCCAGCTTTGCTGAGAAGTGTCTTGACTTCCTGGTGGACATGTTTAATGATGAAATCGAGGAGGTGCGGCTACAGTCTATCCACGTTTTGCGGCAGATCTCGACTCACATCACCCTCAGAGAAGACCAGCTGGACACTGTCCTCGCAGTACTGGAGGTGGGCCACTAGTGTATGTGACAAAGTCAAAACCACAGAGCACAATGTAAACTTAAGTGCTCTAAATGTCATTTTAAGGCATTATCTAGTGCAGAGGTGTGTAACTCAGTTCCTGGAGGGCCGGAGCCCCTTTCAACCCTAATTAAACACACCTGATCCAACTTATCATGTCCTTCAGGCTTATTTGAAAACTACATGGTATGTGTGTTGGAGCAGGGTTGGAACAAAACTCTCTGGCCCTCCAGGAATTGAGTTCGACACCCCTGATCTAGTGAAATACCGATATATGAGGTAGGGCTGTATGGTTCATCAAAATATAACAAAATCGCAATATGGCTTAGTGTGATTATCAAATCACAAAAGCTGCAATTTGATCATTTTATTAATGAAACAAATATATACACTGCATGTTTCAGTGGTGAAGCGTAGCACTGAAACTCAGCAAACTTTGTGCTCTCTGCAGTTTTCTGCATTTGAAAATGAATACAGTTTTGTTATTAATTAATCCTGACAACAAGAAGAATATAAAAAATCAATAATTAATATTAATTAATAGTAATAGTAGTATGGTCATATTAAATATAATCGCAAATCTTTTGGCCAAATTGTGCAGCCCTACAAACAAGCACAGCAAACCTGCATTTTTTTTTTTTTTTCAGAAAAATTTCAATTAGATAATTATTATTATTATTATTTTATTAATAATATTTTTTTTAATCAAATTTTAGTTTAACAGTGAAATATCACAGTAGTAATATTCTTTTTTTTTAATGTTTTATGTAGTAGTAATAATAATGATAATGATTACTATTTAGCATTATTATTATATAGTCATATTTAAATATAATCACCATTTTTTTTTGGCTAAATTGTGCAGCCCTGCAAACAAGCACAGCAAACCTAGCGCATTTATTTTTTTAAATCACATTTTTATCAAAAAATTTGCAATTACACGTTTCCCCAAATCATTCAGACCAGTTAATTGCCCATTCATTGCAGGACTCATCGCGGGACATTCGCGAGGCATTGCATGAGCTGCTCTGCTACACTAATGTGTCCACTAAAGATTGCATCCAGCTGGCCCTCCTGGAACTCCTGAAGAACCTCACCAAGTACCCGACCGACCGCAACTCAGTCTGGAAGTGAGTTCCAGTGGCTGTTCCTGTCCGTTCTTCTCTGTCATCCAGCCCCATTCTAATTTGTTTTTGTCCTCCTTCAATCCAGATGTCTGAAGTTCCTTGGTGCTAGGCACCCAACCCTGGTGCTACCGATTGTCCCTGAGCTGCTGAGCACACATCCGTATTTCGACACTCCAGAACCAGACATGGACGACCCTGCCTGTATCCTGATAACGTCAATGCATTTGACTATTAACATATGCATTTACATTTTTTACTTTTGTCAACAATAACTAAAAAGTGATGAATAATACAAAATAAGCAATTTGCTTTGAATCCTGAATAGCAGGAAAGAATCTGATCTCAATATTCAGGCTGAAACGCATTTCCAAAAATTTCATGATTTATTTATTTGCTGTTCAGACTGATAATATTTGAACTAAGTTGGATAACTTCTGCTGCCTGTCTGTTCAGAGCTGTAGATATTCATGTGTCTGTTGAAATGCTTGTTTTACTGACCTGGGTTTGTTCAGACATTGCTGTTTTAGTTCTGGTCTTCAATGCAGCCAAATCCTGTCCCACCATGCCAGCACTGTTCTCAGATCACACGTTTCGGCACTACGCCTACCTGCGTGACAGCTTGTCCCACCTGGTACCACACCTCCGAGTGAGAAACCTGCTTGCGTACCTCATATCCAGTCTTTTTTTAATTTTTACTTGATTATTATACACACTATCATTCACAAGTTTGGGGTCCGAAAGATTTTTTTATTATTATTTTTTGGAAGAAATTAATACTTTTATTTAGCAAAGATGCATTAATTAATAATGACATTAAAAATACATTAATAATAAGGAAGCACAGTTTCCACAAAATGCTTTCAACATTGATAATAATAAGAAAAGCTTTATGAGCAGCAAATCAGCATATTAGAATGATTTCTAAAGGATCATGTGACACTGGACTGGAGAAATGATGCTGAAAATTCAGCTTTGCATCACAGGAATAAATA
>NW_015549709.1:825293-837240 GCF_001515605.1 Sinocyclocheilus anshuiensis
ACAGGCAACCTGGATTTTTTTTTTTTTTTCAGAAAAATTTCAATTAGATAATTATTATTATTATTATTTTATTAATAATATTTTTTTTAATCAAATTTTAGTTTAACAGTGAAATATCACAGTAGTAATATTCTTTTTTTTTAATGTTTTATGTAGTAGTAATAATAATGATAATGATTACTATTTAGCATTATTATTATATAGTCATATTTAAATATAATCACCATTTTTTTTTGGCTAAATTGTGCAGCCCTGCAAACAAGCACAGCAAACCTAGCGCATTTATTTTTTTAAATCACATTTTTATCAAAAAATTTGCAATTACACGTTTCCCCAAATCATTCAGACCAGTTAATTGCCCATTCATTGCAGGACTCATCGCGGGACATTCGCGAGGCATTGCATGAGCTGCTCTGCTACACTAATGTGTCCACTAAAGATTGCATCCAGCTGGCCCTCCTGGAACTCCTGAAGAACCTCACCAAGTACCCGACCGACCGCAACTCAGTCTGGAAGTGAGTTCCAGTGGCTGTTCCTGTCCGTTCTTCTCTGTCATCCAGCCCCATTCTAATTTGTTTTTGTCCTCCTTCAATCCAGATGTCTGAAGTTCCTTGGTGCTAGGCACCCAACCCTGGTGCTACCGATTGTCCCTGAGCTGCTGAGCACACATCCGTATTTCGACACTCCAGAACCAGACATGGACGACCCTGCCTGTATCCTGATAACGTCAATGCATTTGACTATTAACATATGCATTTACATTTTTTACTTTTGTCAACAATAACTAAAAAGTGATGAATAATACAAAATAAGCAATTTGCTTTGAATCCTGAATAGCAGGAAAGAATCTGATCTCAATATTCAGGCTGAAACGCATTTCCAAAAATTTCATGATTTATTTATTTGCTGTTCAGACTGATAATATTTGAACTAAGTTGGATAACTTCTGCTGCCTGTCTGTTCAGAGCTGTAGATATTCATGTGTCTGTTGAAATGCTTGTTTTACTGACCTGGGTTTGTTCAGACATTGCTGTTTTAGTTCTGGTCTTCAATGCAGCCAAATCCTGTCCCACCATGCCAGCACTGTTCTCAGATCACACGTTTCGGCACTACGCCTACCTGCGTGACAGCTTGTCCCACCTGGTACCACACCTCCGAGTGAGAAACCTGCTTGCGTACCTCATATCCAGTCTTTTTTTAATTTTTACTTGATTATTATACACACTATCATTCACAAGTTTGGGGTCCGAAAGATTTTTTTATTATTATTTTTTGGAAGAAATTAATACTTTTATTTAGCAAAGATGCATTAATTAATAATGACATTAAAAATACATTAATAATAAGGAAGCACAGTTTCCACAAAATGCTTTCAACATTGATAATAATAAGAAAAGCTTTATGAGCAGCAAATCAGCATATTAGAATGATTTCTAAAGGATCATGTGACACTGGACTGGAGAAATGATGCTGAAAATTCAGCTTTGCATCACAGGAATAAATATCATTTTAAAATATATTACAATAGAATACAGTTATTTTAAATTGTAATAATATTTCAGTTTTTACTGTATTTTTGATTAATGTAGCCTTTGTGAGCAGAAGAGACTACTTTTAAAAATATTTAAAAAGAAATCATATTGAACTTTTAAAGGGTGGTGTATGCTATAATTTCTTTAAATATTGTTTTATCAATGTATGATTTTCATTCATTTCTTTAATTATCATCAATATGATCTTTGGTGTTCGTCTCAGTTGCCAGGCAGAAAGCAGACTGCTAGTTCAGGTCTGGAGGTGTCTGGCGTGGGTTCAGGCAGTCTGGAGTCGGCACAGAACTTCCTTCAGGACAGTCTCATTCGGGTCAGCGCCCTTCAGAACCTGGAAACACCTGGTGCTCAGGATCTGCTGGAGTTTACCATCAGGTTCAAACCTTTAATACACTACAACTATATTATTTGAAGGTCTCTTAATAAGGTGTTTGCTAAGATGATTTTGATTTGTGTCACATACAGAGATCTGCTGCGTTTGGGGGAGCTGCAGACGGAGTTGGCCGGATCTGCAGATTTCTGTGCCACATACCTGCACTGCCAACTGCTGCTCACCAAGGTGAATATATAATATAATAAATACACTGCTAGTACTTCATTAGCACAACTCTTAAAACCTAGTCATTATTATTGTTACAGAATAAAATTGCATACACTACTATTCAAAATTTGGGAGTTAGTAGGACATTTATTTATTCAACAAAGATGCATTAAATTGATTAGAAGCTTCAGTAAAAACATTTAAGTGGTACAAAATATTTCTGTTTCAAAATAAATGCTGTTATTTGGAACTTTCTATATTAAAGAATCCTGAAAAAATGTATCACAAAAATATGAAGCAGCACAACTGTTTTCAGCATTGATAATAATCAGAAATGCTTCTTGAGCAGCAAATCAGCATATTAGAATGATTTCTGAAGATCATGTGACACTGAAGACTGGAGTAATGATGCTGAAAATTCAGCTTTGATCACAGAAATAAATTACATTTTAAAATGTTCACATAGAAAAATAAAAATATTTCACAGTATTAGTTTTTACTGTATTTTTGATCAAATACTGTAAATGCAGCTTTGGTGAGCATAAGAGACTTTAAACATTGAAAAATCTTGCCGACCCCAAACCTTTTGAACGCTTTTGTAAACCTTCATAACTGTATCGATAAAATAAGGCATATCCATAACTTTTATATTTCTTTCAACCCCAGGCACTCCAGGAGAAGTTATGGACCATGGCTGTGCCGCTTTATCTTAAACAAAATGCCAAAGTTTCAACAGCTGCTCGACAGGTATGTCCAATCGAAATGAATTTAAACCTGAGCCGTCCCACCAAACTTTTGACTAATGATAAGTGATTATCACTGATGATGTGTGATAGATCCTGGATGAGACCTATAAGCTGGAGTTCTTGTACAGTGGTCTGGAGACGCAGCAGATCGCCACTATTCACAACGTCCGGCTGCAGGCGAAAGCGTTACAGCTCATCCTGATGGCCCGATCCAAACGCGGGTTAGCACTTACTAATAAACTTTCTAACACAATTAAATCTCAATGTTTTGAAACTGATCATCTTTCTTCTTCCAAATGACAGGGTTGACCGGGTTCTTGGGGTTTGTGAGAAGTTTCTGCAGGATGTGGAGTCATTTCAGAGGTAAAAGCACTCAAAGATGATGTGTAATAAATGCATCAAATCTCAACCTAAACATTGTTCTGTGTGAAGAATCACTGAATATTCTCGTCTTTACATTCTCAGGCTCTTCATGACAGAGTTGCCCCATTTTCAGGATAGTTTTGTGGAGAAACTCCTGGAGTTGATGCCCAGGCTGACGGCCTGCAAACCTCTTGATCTGGTTAAAATCCTTCAGACCACACTGCGACAAAGCAGATTCATCCATCTCAAGCTACCCGAGCAGGTTTGTGGATTCTTACACACAAACAGCTTCGGAAAGTTGTAGCTTGTTTGTTGGAATATCTTTTTTTCTGTTTATTTTGCTTTGTCAGATCCACAGGGCGTCAGCGACAATTATTGAGCCGACGGGAGAATCAGACAACCCTTTGAAATTCACCTCTGGTCTGGTGGTGGCGTTAGACATCGATGCTACTCTTGAACATGTACAAGATCCACAGACTACAGTCAAAGTGCAGGTCAGAGGCTTTAACATAATTTCTTTTCAGATAAATCATAAAAACAAAGTTCAAATTTCTTTACTGAGAAAAAGGACTTTTCAACCATTTGTAGACACGTTTCCCCATCCAGTCAATTCCTAGATTTAAATCCCAACCTATGCATGCTAAGGTCATAGGTTTGATTCCCATTGAATGCAAGAAATGATAAAAATTTCAAATGAATGCATTCGCTTTGGATAGAAGCATCTGCCAGTTGCATAAATGTCAGCAAACTTTCAGTGAAAATCCTGTTTTGTGCATAAAATGCACAATTTTATGTTGGCTTTAAATCTGTTTAATACAATTTGTGTGCAATTGATGCACATTATTCATGTTTTCCTCATTGTCCCACAGGTGCTGTATCCAGATGGACAGTCTCACATAATCCACCCCAAACCTGGAGATTTCAGGACCCCAGGACCTGGACGTGTGCGACTGATCACGCAGGTTTATCTCTCTCACTCTGCCTGGACAGGTACGTGTCCTTTCTAAAATGAGTCTTAGTAGACACGTGCACATCAAGACATCGGTCGTGTATTTTTGATTGAGGATTATTATCCAGTAGCTATTCGTTGTGTTTTGTCCTTGTATAAAATAATGTTGCAAACACCAAAGACAAATCCTTCTCTGCTGGCAGCGAATAGCATGAACCCTGCACAGTTCCACAGATATAAATAGAACTGCATCTAGTCTAACAAGGCATGAGTTATTTTATATCTGTGAGTGTCTGTGTGACCAGCAGAAAACTGAGGCGGAATACATTTCTGCTTTGGAGAAAATCAAAATTGATTACATTTATGAACCCTTTACATATTTCCAGGGTTCTCCGAAGCGTAAGACGTCATAGTTGAGTTTAACTTCTGTAGTGGTGAACGGAAACTACAATAAATACAATTTTTGCCTTTCCATTTGCCCCAATAGCAAAAGAAAAAAAAATCCACAATAGTGTTTCTATGACCTTACAAAAAAGGAAAAAAACTGATTGATTACAGTGGTCAGAAAGAGAAAGATGTCCAATTTGCAGTCACTCCCTCAAGCTGTTGTTTTAGAAACACTTTCTGTAATTGAATGCCAATGTAGAAAACACAAGAGTATAGTATTATAAATGTACATTAAATGTAAAAAAAAAAATATATATATATATAAACAACCTTTAAGATTTACGATGTTAATAACTGTGGAAATGTGGCATCAGTCTGTGAAAAGGGTTCATTTTGCACAAGTCATCAGTGCATGCTATTCAAAAGAAAAAAAATAGTATTTACATTGTTTAATTATATCATTTTCACTGTATACTGTTTTTGCACGGAAATTCTTAGGATTACTGAAGTAAAATATTTGCAAATGACGTTTTATGCTGACTAACAAATTGCAGGAAGACATTATCATTAAAAAGGTTTTCGTATACTACACTAACAAAAGTACCTTGGAGTGCTTTTTACTATACCATAGTATTTTAATGTGTGCATTTATATACCATCTGTTACCATCCCAGTCATTTTTGTAGGAGTGCAATAGCAGCGTAAAGTAGAATGTAATCTAAAGTGCATCGTATATTTTTGTGTTCTTATTTTTTATATTGTGTTATTATATATTATTATAACCATTAAAAAAAACATTTTGTTACTTGAAATTAAGTAAACTCTGGAAATAAAATATTAAAAACATTTCCCATTTATATTTAGTTTAACTTCACGTACTCAAATGACTAAAACTGAAATAAAACTATATAAACATATTTATAAAAATGACAGAAACACAAAAAAATTCGTAACTTTTAAATTAAAATGAAAACGGAAAATATAAAAATAAAAACTAATTCAAAACTATAATAGTATCTCAACGATACTAAAATAACTGTTTTTACTTTCAGAGGCCTGTCAGGTTGAGGTGCGGTTGCTCCTGGCCTACAGCTCCAGCAGCAGTAAACCATCTGCCTCTAAACCTGCGTGGAATGAGAGTATGGACGGCCTGCCCACCAGCGAGAGCTGCATCGAGGGCACAATCCACCTCAGCAAACCCGTCAAAGTCTTCATCATGCCCAAACCAGCTCGCCGCTGACCTGACGAACCCAAGCAATACATGTGAAATTAACAGCCAACACAAATTCAAGTGTTTTCACAATTACATTTTATTTGAAATAAATGTTTTTTTTTTTGTTCATTTGTATCACTGGTGTGTGTGATAATGGGGTATTTTCACAGCCTACATCCAAAGAATAGTCATTTAATGATTATAAAGCAAATAACATTTTCACCAAAGGAAAAAAAAATCATCCGTTAGCTCAGAGTGCAAATTATGAAGCATCTATTAAGAAAACAATGTTCATTTGAAATGTAAGTCACTTTAAACAACCCATAAAATGAATTAGCTGGTTGTGTTAATGACGTGATCAGCAGGTGGAGTGGAAGACCCCGCCGACTTTAGCTCCCTGTTCCACCAGAGCGTTATATTCTTTAACGGCCTGCTCGGTCTGAAACACCCTCACGTCGACACCCTGCTTCTTCACGTAATCTAGGGTGGACGGAGGCACCTGAAACATAAAAAAAAAGTAAATTCGCTTATTTAAAGTAATACTTGCTGAAAATGTACTCATTTTCAGGCCATCCAAGATGTAGATGAGTTTGTTTCTTCATCAGATTTGGAGAAATGTAGCATTCCATCTCTTGCTCAGCAATGGATCCTCTGCAGTGAATGGGTGCCGTCAGAATGAGAGTCCAAACAGCTGATAAAAACATAACAATAATCCACAAGTAATCCACACCACTCCAGTCCATCAGTTCACATCTTGAGAAGTGTTTGTAAGAAACAAATGCATCAAGATGTTTTAACTTTTAACTGTTGCTTCTGGCTAAAGTACGAGTCCATAATAACGTTTCCTCCAGTGAAAAATTCATCTCATCTGAATCAGGAGAGAAATATGTACAGATTAAACACCATTTACTAGTGAAAACAGCTCTAAACACATATGTGGGTGGATTTGAGAGGACAACAGGAGATGGACTGTTTCACTGGAGGAAGCGTTATTATGGATTATGGACTCATATTTTAGCCAGAAGCAACAGTTTGAAGTTAAAAACATAGATGGATTTGTTTCTTACAAACTCACAGCTTTTGTCTTCTCCAGATGTTAACTGCTGGACTGGAGTGGTGTGGATTACTTGTGGATTATTGTGATGTTTTTAGCTGTTTGGACTCTCATTCTGACGGCACCCATTCACTGCAGAGCATCCATTGCTGAGCAAGTGATGTGATGCTCAATTTCTCCACATCTGTTCCCCTGAAGAAACAAACTCATCTTGGATGGCCTGATGGTGAGTAAATGTTCAGCAAATTTTCATTTCTGGGTGAACTATTCCTTTAAGGATCGCAATATTCAGATGATGGACAGTGCTGATCAGCAAATTCAC
This sequence comes from Sinocyclocheilus anshuiensis, assembly GCF_001515605.1. Classification (NCBI taxonomy): domain Eukaryota; kingdom Metazoa; phylum Chordata; class Actinopteri; order Cypriniformes; family Cyprinidae; genus Sinocyclocheilus; species Sinocyclocheilus anshuiensis. Next base: position 832,416 of record NW_015549709.1, read on the forward strand.
GTTGTTACCTGTAGAGCTTCACTCATCCCTCTTCCTATGACCAGCGTCTGCACTCCTTTCCTCAGGACCTCTTCCAGGTCGGCTGGCTGGACGCCTGGATAATGCTGGCAGGAGCACAGATGCACTTTAGACAGATCTCTAATAAATAACATTTAATTAAAGCAAACTGGTTCAAATACAAGATCATTTTGATATGTTTTGATATATTTTTGGTCACTACATACTCTATTTGTGTTATTTCATAGTTTTAAAAGCTTTACTATTATTCTAAAATGTAATAAAACAAAACAGTATTCCAGTAGACACAATGTGTTTTGCACTGACAAAACAAGAGACAAAATAAATGTACATTATATTAGACATTTCTGTAACATCAAATGGCTCTCAAACACGTTGCAATTTTTATGACAATGTGAACTTATAAGAGGATAATGTCATAAGTTGAGGATGATTTTACAGTGTGATCTGGTGTTAATCTTACATCTGTACCGGTTTCACGCCAGTCCCAGGCTCGGCTGCCACCTGGCCACACTTTACAGTCTTTATAGGATGTGGAGCAACCTTTGACCTTCATGTGGCCCCAGGATAAAGATGCAATTTCTGGAGAAGACATGATCAGCTTTCCTGTAACAGAGTGGAAGACAAATCACATGAATTTATTTTATTAAGTACCATGCTATTTTTAAAGTTCCTTGAAGTGCCATATAAATACAATAGTACATGAATAGGTTAAAATTTCAGTACTATGGTTTTACTATCTGGCACCATCAATGCACTTTGTTGTAAGCGATGCCACTCTAATCTAAGCAACCCTAACTGCTTTTTAACATTTTATTAACCTAAAATACCATTTAGAAGCGATAAACCCAGCTTAGAAGCACTTGTACATGCATGCACACAACAAAACCTGCCTTATCCGCTTTAAACGAGCTTTTTATTCATGCAACAAATTATATTCGTAACAAAAACAACTTTATAAATCATGCACTATAAATGTATTTCATTTATATTATCTAATCTTGCCTCGGCCTGCAACTCAATCTTGCTTGTGTTGTGTTTCTCTTCGTGTGACGGCGGGACACGCCCACAACGTACGTCACTGGCCGGCGTCAAATCAGCGTACGCTTCTCATTGGCTGGCGTTCAGTGACGTACAAAAAGCTGCCACTACTTATATACACAATATATTATAAAATATTATTAGGAGAATTGCATATGTTTACGTCATATCAGAATGACTGTTATTGGTTTTCGTGCTATTATATTGCTGACGGTAGTAAATTAATTAAAGGATATACAAAAAAAAAAGATAAGAATATTATATTATTTGGTCATAATTAATAAATAGAATTTTCTGTTTTATTATTATTATTATTGTCTACACTTAAATATATAATGCATTTATGTACTTATTTAACTATTCATCCCGTAACAAATAAACACAAGCACGACACTGTTTACAACATAAAAATGTCTGTGGAAACAAGGGTGACATGTTAAAGCAGCACTTTATAGTATATCATATTATATTATATATTGTTATCAAAGTATTTTTAAGTGTTTTTTTATTTACATTTAAAAAATATATATTTATTTATTTATCTATTAATCCCGGTAACAAATAAACAAAAGCACGACACCGTTTACAACATAAAAATGTCTGTGAAAACAAGGGTGACATGTTAAAGCAGCACTTTATATTATATATTATATTATATTGTTATATTATATATATATATATATATATCATATTATATCAAAGTATTTTTCTATTTTTAAAATTTGCATTTAAATATTATTTATTTATTTATTTAACTATTCATCCCGATCACGAATAAACACAAGCACGACGCTGTTTCTATTACAAAAGAGTCAGTGGAAAAACAAACAAACTGTGGCATGTTAAAGCAGCACTTTATTGTTGTGAGGATGAGGATGAGGGTGATGGTGGTGGCATTGTGGCGCTCCACGCGCGTTAGATGCCCCTCTGGATCTAGTTGAAGCTCTCTCTGGGGGGGTGTCGCGGTGTATTGTGGGCAGTTTTGGGTCTAAGCAGAGCACAGCTCGTCATCTCCAGGAAAGATGGCTGCTCCGGGCTCCACAGCGGCTCTTCCTCCAGATGTCAGTCCCGGTTTTGCGGTGGTCTGCTCGTTTTTGGAGCGCTACGGGTCTGTTCTGGACCTGCCCGAGCTGTCGTTCCCCCAGCTGGAGCGGTACTTACAGGAGACATCCGCGGGTGAGCTGTGCGAGAGCCTGGGTTTGTGTTTATCTGGACAGGCTCCTCATCTTTACCCATCAGGGGTTTGATCACTTAAAGTTGGGCTTGTTAGCTCCTCGTAGTCTTTGTTTGGATGGGAATCGTGTCCCCCGATGCCTTTCAGAAGGACCGTGAAGTGGCCAAGTGTTTTTGAAAACAGTCATGTGTGAATTTCCCACCCTTAACCAGTGGGAAAATCACGTAATTGCCTGTACGCACTGCTAAGGGTGTTAGCATGCTATTTGTCACAATTAACTGGAGAGACACTTCAGGTATCGTACGATAAATTGGCCTGATACATTTACATTCAGATTATAAACACCGATGGGACTGTAGTCGCACAGTGCGCATGCGCGGAACCGCTGTCACACTTCCTATGCTACAATGTAACAATTTTAATTTGTTTACGCGCGATTGTTTACGCCCCGCCCCCTTTCAATACTGTATTAACTGTGTACACGTATCACCTACATCGTAGCCGAGCGCGAGCTCCACGACATGTTGTCATTTAGGAGGATTGCGTATGTCAGCTTCACTGCAGAATTACTGGTCTTCATGCTCTCACTGCTGACAGCGGATTGGATGAATTTGATAATACCGTATAGTAAAGAGTAAAGACAGGGATGTGTTTTAAAATGCATTTATTTAAATGAATAAATAAAAAGTGTTAAAGGCACAATATGTAAGATTTTTTTATTAAAATATCCCAAAACCACTAGAACAGTGTTATGTATTATGCTGACTTGTGTACTTACATTATCCCAAATGTTTCGAAGAATGTTTAAATCCAGAGAAATAAGCAATTTTAACTAGAGACACGCACCATGTCCGTAGTGTCATTGTGTCGCCTGCCAGTGACGTCATAACCCCTCGATTTCCGGTTTTGTTTTGTAGAAAACATGGAAACACCAAGACGCTTTAATATGTTGTGCGTTTTAATAGACCGGTGACGACCGCACAGAGTAGCATTATAACAGAACTTTCAAACGTATCTAGTATGATAAAACAGCGCTGCTTTACCCCACATACGCACGACCGGAAGCAGCGGAAGTGCTCGACTGTGGCATAATAAAAGCTCCGCTGCTTTACCCCACACACGCACGACCGGAAGCAGCGGAAGCGCTCGACTGTGGCATAATAAAAGCTCCGCTGCTTTACCCCACATACGCACGACCGGAAGCAGCGGAAGCGCTCGACTGTGGCATAATAAAAGCTCCGCTGCTTTCGAGCCGTGTGTCGCGCTCGTTCAGCGCCTCGTTTCGCTTCGACGGCTTTCAGCCTCACCCTGCTTCATTCTACTACGTTAATAAATCATTAGCTCATCCATGAACATGATTTCTGCCCGAGTCCCGTCGGATTGCATCGGCTGTGGAGATGAAGACCACAACTCCCATGATTCCACACTCAGTCACGGCATCATCAAACTAGCCTTTGTTTCTTTGTTTGTTTTGAATACGCGCCCTCTAGTGGCGAAAATTACATATTGTGCCTTTAAGCAAAAATTATAAAATGTAACCGGAAAGAAAATAGGATGAATTATATACATAAATGATAAAATAAATAAGACAGTGGTCCCCATAAAAGTGTTTGAATGTCTAAAAGTGATTGCATCAGTTAAGAAAATATCACGAAGGTATCACAAGCATGTTTTGATACCCTTCAAAAACAGAAGTTTCATGGTAATGTTACAAAAATGATCAAATAATAGAAATTCTGCTTTTTTTGTTCAATTTAGTTCCTCGGCCATTGATTGAGCTCCATATCAAACTGCTGCGGAAGATCGGCAAGTCGGCCACACCAGACAGATGGGAGAAGTATCTTGTAAAGGTAAGTGTTTTAGTTTTAAATCATTTGCTATGAATATGGAAATGTCCATGCAAATGCATCTGTTTGTCCTATGCTATACTGTACCGTATGTATTGTACAATATATTTTTTATACTACAGTAATCCTATTTGCTTACATCATGTCTCTCTTGTGTATGTTTGTCACAGATCCTTCTTTGTGACATGTGTGACAGCGGCTATCACACGGCCTGTCTGAGACCCCCTCTAATGATCATTCCTGATGGAGAATGGTTCTGCCCTCCCTGCCAGCATGTAAGGGCTTCAATCTCTGTGTCGATGCCCTGCGTGTGTATGTGAGCTGTAGTCATGAAGTATGTGCTCTTGTCATTCACAGAAGCTTCTCTGTGAGAGGCTGGAAGAGCAGCTTCAGAATCTGGACACGGCTTTGAAGAAGAAAGAGAGAGCTGAACGAAGGTGTAGATCCACACACACATGCACACACGTCTAGGGATATGCCAGTATCAAATTTTCATGTTGTGATTAATTGCTAATGCTTTTATCACGGTATACGGTATTATCACTTCATAAACGCTCTCACCAGCTCAATCGCCAGCTGAATCGTCATGAATGATGACTAGCCTTGTTTGGATCTTGTTTTCTCTCTTTCAGACGTGAGCGGTTAGTGTATGTGGGCATCAGCGTGGAGAACATTATACCCACCCCTGTGAGTATGCAGCTATATTATATATTATATTATATTATATTATATTATATTATATTAT
>NW_015549709.1:837283-845188 GCF_001515605.1 Sinocyclocheilus anshuiensis
ATTATATTATATTATGTCCTATACTTTCCATTATTATGTCCTATGCTTTCCTATGCTATACTGTACCGTATGTATTGTACAATATATTTTTATACTACAGTAAATTATGCCATAGTATGCTATGCTGTATCTAAATTAAAGATTATGTTATGTTATGTATACTGTACTATACTGTATTGTATCATATGTTATACTGTTTTATACTGTAGTAAATTATACCATAGTATGCTATGCTATATCTAAATTAATAGATATGTGATAAATGTTATATTATATCATAATAAAATATTTTATATAAACTATAAATATATTATATTATATATTATTCTGTTATATAATGCACCATACAGTATTGTACCATGTGCTATACTGTTTTATACTATGGTAAATTAAGCAATAGTATGCTATGCTATTATATTATATTATACCATACTATACTTTCTATAACAATGTACTTTGCTGTACTGTACCATACTGTATTGTACAATATACTATTTTATACTATAGTAAATTATCTAAATGATCTATATCTAAATTAATTAAACATAAATCAATTATATTATATTAAATTGTACTATATTATTATATAATGTCACATACTCTACTTTCCTATAATATAATGTGCTATGCTATAATGTACCATACTGTATAGTACTGTATTCTATACCATAGTATGCTAGAGTAAATTATGCCACAGTATGCCATGTTATATCTAAATTAATTAAACAAATTAATTATATAATATAAACTAATACAATGAGATTTTAAAATGTCTTAATCAGCTTTATTTGGTTTTAAATGTACTCCTCATTATCATGTCAGGATGGTGATGGAGAGGACGGCTTGACAGAGAAGAAAAAAGATGCCAAGAAAACTAAAAATCTGGGCAGGCGATCAACTAGGACGAGGAAATCCATCAGTTATAGGTAATCAATATTTCTTGTGGAAATAAACTCTAATAGTAGATACAAGTCTGGCTAATTCTTGATTTTCTTGTTGCTAACGACCAGGTTTGATGATTTCGATGAAGCCATCGATGAAGCAATAGAGGAAGATATTCAAGATCCAGAAGGAGGAGGTTGGTCATGTGAGACATTGTTTAGTGCTTTATAATATGTGTGCTGTTGCATGTTGACTGGTGGCGTGTCCTGCAGGCGCTGGTGGCGGTAAACCTGCGGCGCCCGTCACGAGTCAGCAGAGGAGCGTGGCGAGCCGTGAGAGTCGACGGCCTGTGAAAGCTCCCGCCCCGCGTAAGAGGAAACGCCGGCGACTCAATGACCTGGACAGTGACAGTACGCTGGACTCGGAGGAGAGCGAGGACGAGTTTCAGCTCAGTGACAGGTGTGTGTGAACACAAATACAAGAATATTTACAATACTGGGGGTTCAAATTTGGGCTTTTAGGGTTTAAATCAGATGGATTTTATACCAGTTCTTCAAAGTATAACAGATCTAGGCCTGAAATAAATAAGCGCTTTCAAAGTGCTCTATGGGTGAATCTCACAGAGAACTTGTCAAGAACTTGTCCTGGTCATATTTTACTCCAAAATTGCTTTTGTAAGACATTGTTTTTGTGTTTTTATGACCATAAAAACCTTAAGTTTTTTTTGCATGATAATTAAACACACTTTTCCCCAAATGCAAAATTGTAAGGTATTTATGCATTGTTACTGTAGTATTTGTTGTTCTGCTTAATAATTCATTGTCACTATTGTCATTTTCAGTCAGTATTTTTTGTGCAGTAAATTTTATGTAGTAAATTATTATAAGCCAAAATTACTGTGTTACATTGGTTGAAGATTACCATGAGAATCATTATGAAGAATAAAGAGACTTTTTGGAGAATTTGGGGGGAAAATATTCTTAATATTTATGAAAATAATGTACACATCTTATTTGTCCTAAAAAAAAATTAGTAGTATGAAGGCAGAAGAATTTTAAGGTAAACTTTTTTTGTAACTAATCTCAAATGCTCATCAAGGCTTGATTTATCTGATCAAAAATACAGTAAAAACAAAAATATTGTGATAAGTTATTACAATTTAAAATAACTGTTTTGTTTTTGAATATAAAGTTAAATGTAGTTTATTTCTGTGATGCGCAGCTGAATTTTCAGCATCATTACTCCAGTCTTCAGTGTCACATGATCTTCAGAAATCATTCTAATATGCCGATTTGCTGCTTAATAAGCATTTCTGATTATTATCAATGCTGAAAACAGTTGTGCTGCTTCATATTTTTGTGGAAACCGTGATGCATTTTATTTTTCAGAATTCGCAGATGAATAGAAAGTTCAAAAGAACAGCATTTATTTGAAATAGAAATTGTCTGTAACATCATAAATGTCTTTACTGTCACTTTTGATGAATTGAATGCATCCTTGCTAAATAAAAGTATTATTTTGTTTTAATTTCTATGTTGCTAGTATGGAGGAGGAGGATTTTGTGGTTTCAGGAGATGGTGCATCTGAGGGTGACGCGGGCTCTTATGACGCGAGTGAATGGGGCAGTGGTGAAAGTGCCGCCGAGAATCAACCAGCCTCCAGGAGAACAGGAAGAAGTGCTCACACTCTGGGAACCAGGAGGAGCAGACGCAAACCTCCTTCCCGACGAAGAGGAACCTCAGAAGAAGAGGACATGTTAGACTCTGAGGAAGAGGAGGAGGAGGAAGAGGGAATGGGTCTGTTTGAGTTTTCATATCCATTCTACCTAAAATAATAACATATAGAATCTGTTTCAAAGCTAGTGAGCTGGTGTCTTTATTTTAGTAAGGCAGCATAATTGTGCTGCTTCTGTTTTTGGAGGTACTGTAGGTCACAGAGCCTTATTAGTGTCACATTGAATTCTTCACTCACGGTTTTTACTTTTGTCTTGATCTGTCAGAAACAGAAGGCTCTAACGAGTTCAGCGATAGCGATGTGGATGTGAATAGAAGGCGTCCGCGACGGAGTCAGAACTCTCAGGTCAACTACTGTGAGACGTCAGAGTCTGACGGGTCACGAAAGGCGTCCGATCAGAAGCACTCCTCTCTTCCTCACCGTCGACGGCTGTCCAGCTCCAACAGTGAAGGTGAGCACTGCCACACTCCTGTTTTCAAATGCTTATTTATGCTAATGTCATCTGAGCCATAGCCATGTGGGCAAGTGCTCCGATATCGACTCGAGGTCCTTTCCCAGTCCAATTCTCCTCCCATGATTCCTAGCTGTCCTCCTGCTGTCCAATCTAAATAAAGGCAAAAATCCCAAAAAATTTTACTTATATGTATCTCAACTCAAAACTGGCCAAAGACAATAAGTATAAAATTATTTATAATTAAATGAATGTTCTATATTTTGTTTCAGTAGTCTTTTATATTTTGTATTTTTTAACAATTTCATGTTACAAGACCTCGGAATTATGCACAGAAAATAAAAATAATGTATAGTGTCTCGCACACCCAGGATATGACGGATAAAAGTCCAATATAAACTCGAAAAAAATTCGAAATCCTGCACACTCAAACTTGCATTATTTATGAAATTTTATTATCAACATTTCAGTCAATCGAGCTTCCTCAGGCAAAAGAATCAGCACATTAAAAAACAACTCACTTTTGCGTGTTTTGTTTAATGTGCAGCCTTCATACATTAATTTGATAATAAAATAATAGACATATTACAAAAATATTTCAGATCATTTTAAATTAATACAGTGTTTAACTTTAAAATATATATATTTTTTAAATGTATAATATTAACATACATAAAATATATTTGTTTTAAATATGAGTTATTTAAAATCCAATGCATGGAAGGCAGATCCTTTTAATTGCTAATAAGTGTATTTTCAGACATAATTACTTTTACTAGGTTTATATATTTAGACATTATCAAAGACTAATTAATCACAGCTGATTTGTAGATTGTACCCCAAAAAAATGCTATTTTTTTCATTTAATTAAAAAAAAAAATCTTAAATATATATTATATATTGGTTTTTCTGTATAAGGAGTGGTGTGTCTTTTAATTTTTGTTCTTGCTTAAATCCAGTGTTCAGCATGATGATTTATTTAAAGCACAATTTTCAGCACAATTTTTTTTTGCACAACTAGACAAGATTAAAACGAAACAATGCATCCCTAAGGACTTTCCGTTTGTGATTTTTCATTTTGTCTCATCACACTACATATAAATATTAGCTCACTGTTAGCTATACTGGTTAATTACAACCAGAAATGTCAGCTGTTTTCTTCTCAACCTATATTTCCAGAGTCCATACTTTCTAAAGACTTTGAGCCAAAGGAATCGCATCAGAGATCAGAAAAAGGACGCAAGTGCGATTCAACAAGGGAAGATTCCAAACACAGGCACAAACGAGAAAAACAGAGACAGCAGAGAAGCTCCAGTGAAGACGAGGAGGAAGAGGAAGATGGAGGAGAAACGGAAGACGAACGGCCCCTCCGCAAGAGGTCGAACCGCATAGAAACAGACGAAGAAGAGGAGGAAGAGGAGAACACACGAGGAAGCGTCCGGTGGAAGCACACGGCGGGGTCTCGAGGTCCCGTCAGGCACAACGGCTTGGTCCCGCTGAGGGCCGCAGATCAGGATGACGACGACGACGACGACGACGACGAGGACGAGGAAGAGTTCACTGGAGTCACGGACCTTGTTAACTTTGTTTTCGACAGTGAACAGTTGTCATGATCAGCTCAGTAGCTTAAATACGTTTATTTTCTCATCGCCTTCTCACGGGAATGTCCCTCATCAGCCACCGTAGTCTCCTGGTTTTTGGGTGTAGTGGACCAAAAATGAAGCTTCCAGACGAATGCCGTAGTGTCCGTTCAGATGTTTGAATGCACTCTAGTTCATCCAGCCGCATGCATCACCCGACCGGTTTAGAACAGGGGCTTCTTAATACTACAGTCACCATTCCTCTGAGTAAAGCACTTTGTCATTTACGGCCAGTACGATTTTGTTTGTATAAAGCGGCTTCGGTAGTCCTCTAGAGACACTGGACGGCGTGCATTTGAAGCTTACGTGTTACGTGCATTTCAGACTGGTGTTGTAGAGGTTTACATTCTCTGTATTAATGTTTTCTTCTTTGTTGTACATGAAGGAAATTTGGGATTGACGTGTGATGCCGAACCTTGCCTAATAGTAATAGTTCACCCAAAAATGAAAATTTGCTGAAAATGTAGATGAGGTTGATTCTTTATGGGAACAGATTTGGATTTGAACAGACTTGCTCAGCAATGGATCCTCTGCAGTGAATGGGTGCCGTCAGAATGAGAGTCCAAACAGCTGATAAAAACATCACAATAATCCACAAGTAATCCACACCACTCCAGTCAAGCAGTTAACATCTGGAGAAGACAAAAGCTGTGAGTTTGTAAGAAATAAATTAAAGATTAAGATGTTTTTAACTTCATGTTGAGTCCTCTATCCAGTGGAAAAAGTCTCATCTGAATCAGGAGAGAAATCTGCACAGATCAAGCACCGTTTGCAAGCCAGAACAGTTCTAAACAAATATGTGGCTGGATTTTGATGTGAGAGAAAAACAGGAGATGGACTTTTATCACTGGAAGAAGCGTTATTATGGAATATGGACTCATATTTTGGCCAGAAGTGACAGTTTAAAGTTAAAATGCTTTAATGATGGATTTATTTCTTGCATACAAACATCTTTTGGCTTCGCAAGATGTTAATTGATGGACTGGAGTGGTGTGGATTACTTGAGGATTATTGTGATGTTTTTATCAGCTGTTTGGACTCTCATCCTGACGGCACCCATTCACTGCAGAGCAAGTGATGCAATGCTACATTTCTCCAAATCTGTTCATCTACATTTTCAGCAAATTTTCATTTTAGGGTCAGCTATTCCTTTAAACTAGTTAGTAGACCAGCAAATACAGGAAGAAACACATTGGAGGACAATTGAAAATGATCTTAATATTAAAGATCTGCAATTTAGCTGCAAATCATTTTAATTTAAAAGACTAATACACTCTCTTAACCTAAAATAACATTGTATGTTATACTAAAAAGAATATGATTGCCTTATTTTTCCTATTAGGACCTTTTCTGCTCTTTGAAAGCTGTTTCTGAAGTTTTAGGACACTTTAATGAGACGTTCAGGCACATTTAAGTCCCTGTCTGAGTTTTAATATGTCAAATGAATGCACTTGTCGTTCAAGCACCTTTGATGGTGCTGTTTGGTACCGTACTGTTGAAAAGTTCTGTTCGACAACAGTCCGATCACTCTTTCCATAGAGGTATTTTTAGTATTTACTCCAGGCTGGTGTTGTTTATGCTGGAAGGTTGTTTGAATTAGAACACTATGAATTCATTCCAACACAAATCCACCCCATTACAAAACAAATCCAATATTCAGAAGAAAAAAAAAGCATTAGAATAATTATGGTCTTTGCTTTCAGTTAAAGAATGTGTTTTTGATCCGTATACTACTGGAATTCGTGTTTTCCTATTTGTAATCTTACTTTTTAGACATACGTCTCCATGTTTCAAGGAAATTATTCACAAAACGGAAATAAACTAAATATGTTGCTGTTAATGTTTTTGGCTCATAATTTGTCTTAAGTAGCTGTAAAGGTTTCAAGATACCAGAAGCATTTACTTTTATGTGTGGCATAATTTCAACAATATTATAGGTTTAAATACATATAAACATAAGAGAACGTGTGCATTTTTGATGTTTTAAAAAAAATGCAAACGTAGTGCAGTGGGTTATATTGAAAATACAAACATTCTGTGTAATCTCTGAATTAATGCGTGGTCATAAAAACCACACGTATAATAATTATACAATAATTAGAAAATGTTTATTAGTTAACTACCCTTATGCAAACAATAAAAGAATCTATTTAAATCTTAAAAGATGAATAAAATATTTATAATGCAAAGTGGTTGTTTAAAGAAAATTGTGCCGCATCTCCTCCGATCCTGAAGAGGCGCTACGCTTTAGTTGATATGAAATGAAACGAGTGAGTGCTACAGAAGTGACATTTTGAAAGTTTCTCGCCACGCAAACCGGCCGCGTTTCTCTTGTACACGAATGCAGTTAAAGCAGAACGCGTTGAATGAGAGTTACTGTTGTTGCTGCAGCGCTTTATTCGCGTATTGTCTCAATAGAGCATCAGTGTTAGCGGCTTCAGCAGCTTCACGGTGATTGCAGTTCATCAGGATGGTTGTGCTGAAGAGTTTGCATCCACCCAGCGAGGGCGTGAGGCTCCAGCAGGCCGACACCACTGCAGTTCTGGACGGGAAGAGACTGGGATCAGGGACGCTGTTTGTGGCTGAGGCGTGAGTGTGTTCGCGTGTGTCCCACATCAGAACACACCTGTGGACACATGCAGTCATTTATTAATGCATAAACATATATTATGTGTAGCAAGGGTAGTGGACACCGTAGTAGACACCATGGTACAGTGGTAGCATGAGATGGTAATATGGTATCATTCAATATAATGATTTATAAATGATTTTCTAAAATGTATATATTTAATCTTTTCCTATATGCATTATATCATTTATTTATTTTCTTTATTTTTGTGTTTATTATTTATTTATTTTATATGTATATATTAATTATTTAATGTTTGTTTATATTCATTATTTAGTATTTTTTTTATTTTATATGCATTTTATACTTATAAATAAATGAACATATAAATTGCTTTTATATATTTATATTTATGTATATATTTAATCATTTCCTATATGCATTATATAATTTATATATTTATTTTCTTTATTTATTACGTTGTATAATAACGTTTAATAACATTATTATTTATTTTATATGTATTATATAAATTATATTATTTTTTATATATATTTATATAATTTAGTATTTTTTATTTTATATGTATTTTATACATATAAATAAATGAACATCTAAATTTATTTATT
>NW_015549709.1:845201-853480 GCF_001515605.1 Sinocyclocheilus anshuiensis
TGTGTGTGTGTGTGTGTGTGTGTGTGTGTGTGTGTGTGTGTGTGTGTGTGTGTGTGTGTGTGTGCGCAGTGGAGCCCATGTTCTCCGCCATGTGTGACTGTCAGGCCCTGCACCCCGAGGACGCGGACACAGATGACGACGATTATGAGGGAGAGGAGTATGACGTCGAGGAGGCTGGTGAGTGTCATTTGGATCCATAATGCATCTAGTGCAAGCGTTCTCAGCTCAGCCTTTTGGACTCCAAGGTCCCCCAGAGTCCAAGACAATGTTCAAAGGCCCCTCATACAGGCCAAGACATTTCTGGTACTAAAGCTGTAAAAAAAAAAAAAGAAAAAAAAAAGCTTTTTATTTACACAAACCAGGAATGGCAATATATTAAAATAAGGAAATAAACCACTTATAAGTAATTAGAATTAGAATAATTGAAGTTTGTAATTCTTAAAAGAATAAAATAAACTTTTTAAAATAATGAAAGAAACCACTTCAAATCACTAAATTCCGTAATTCTAAAATAATAAAATAAACTACTTTTAAATAATAAAATTAAACTAATTTAATTTCTTAAAATAATGAAATGAACTATTTGTAAGTAATTACAATTAAAATCACTACATTCTGCAATTCTAGAATAATGAAGTAAACTACTTTTAAGTAATTCAAATGAAAGTAATTCAATTCTCTATAAATAATTAAATAAATAATGTTTCTGTTTTTCAGAGTTTATACTTTTTATGAGTCATTAATTTGCATGTTTCTAGCCGTTTTTCAAATATTTTTTTACTCTCGAATGGAAATTTCTCAGCTTGTTTCTACATAAAATGTTTTAGAGCATGACATAACTAGAAATATATAACTTTCAAAGATGATGAGAACCTTTTTTTAAATCAAAAAATTAAAATAATTATTTCGGTTGCAAATTAAAGCTAGCTTAGCTTACATCTGGATTTTTAGCTGGTTTTATTTTATTCTAAAGCTGGTTTTGTCCTATTTGAAGTCATTTTAAAGCCATCCTTTGAAGTCTCCTGAGGCCCCTGGTTGAGAACCACTGATCCGGTGTCTCTCCACTTTTGAGTGGACAATGATATTAATGTCAATCATCTCAGAGTACTGAGGCTTGGTGTCTTCTCTCATATTATTTCAGTGCTTTTGTACCGTTCCTCTTTTCTCTCAGAGCAAGAGCAGGGTCAGGGTCAGGGTCAGGGCGACGTCCCCACGTTTTACACCTATGAGGAGGGTTTGTCTCACCTGACGGCCGAGGGTCAGGCCACACTGGACCGGCTGGAGGGGCTGCTGGCCCAGTCTGTCACACAGCAGCACCACATGGCTGGAGTCAGAAGCGACGAGCCATCGGCTGAATTTGAAGGTCGGTGTGTGTTCAAATTCATTATTGATTACTGGTTTATTTCAGTAGTGGTGATCTGTCTGTCCTTGAGAGGGCAGTTTAGTTTTGTGTACTACCCCACAATATTGTAACTATAGTTTCCCATATTATTATAATATTAAAATATAGATAACACTTCACAATAAGGTCACATTTGTTAACATTCATTAATGCATTAGCTAACAATATGCATTTTTTACTGCATTTATTAATCTTTGTTAAAGTTAGTTAATGAAAAATACAGTTGTTCATGTTAGTTCTCTGTGCATTAAGTAATGTTAACAAATACAACCCTTGATTTTAAAAATCTGTTGTTAAAGTCCCCCTGTAGTCAAATATTTTATCCCTTAAAACTTATCTTTGATCATCAAAATTACATATTTAAATGTTTTTTCTTGTGAAAATAATTTTCTCATGCCTTAAAATAGCTTGAATGTAACTCTACACCCTTGCCTCATTTACTATACGCGGATCTATGAATATGCAAATTAGTCCCGCCTCCAATGGCATACACGGATAATGACTGATACAACTATGTTTTTACTAGCGGACAACTACAGTGAATACTGTAACATTCGTTAAAGTTACTTACTTGACGATGTTGTGTCCTAAAATGCCTTGAAGACTGGAATGCAGCCGTTTGTGATTGTTAATTGGCGCCCGCGAACATACGCATGTGAAGTGCAGACGCTGCGGGAGAGGTGCGTCTGACTCCGGGCTACTTTTACACTGTTGCCGTGCTGAAAGTAACATTAATAAAGATTATTAAATACTGTAGAAGTATTGTTCATTGTTATTTTGTGTTAATAATAATGTAATTAATTAATTTTAACAAATGAAACATTATTGAAATGTTACCAAAGTGTTACCAAAATATATATAAAACATTATATAATATTTAAAATATAAAATTAGATTTTATTGTCACATATTATTGCTATAAAATTGTATAATTATTGCTATAAATCTTTGGTAACTTGGTCACTGTCATCAAAACAGAAATAAAACAAAGTGTTGACAGCTTTTTCCACTGTTTTATGGACATCCCAGATGAATTTACTTGATTTAAAAATGTAGAAATAAAAAAAAAATGAGAATGCACACGAGCAGCCACTAAATGGCAGTAACAGAGAAAAGTCGTGCTCTATTAAACCCCACATGATGCTAAAAGAGTCGTGTTTTTGACAGAGTGCATGAATGTTTGGTTCGGTGTCTGTGTGAATGTGAGTTGATTTCAGTCCGTGGAGGATGAGTGTTGTGTGAGACTCAGAAGGCTGTGTGTCTAATGAGCAGGATTTCCTGAGTGCTAATGGATCTGGAATGGGTAAAGCCCAGAGGAGCAGCACAGGGCAGGACGGTCGTAATTTAATAGTGATTAAACTTTTATTTTTTTTGTCTGAGTTCAGATGGAATGGAAGTCGACTCAAGCACAGTCACTGGACAGTTTGAGGACGCCGATGTGGATCACTGGTAACTATACAACTGTGTCTTCAAAATCTCATTTGACCAATTCCATCTCCTGTCCTGCCCAGTGTTATTTATATACTATTATAAAATGTATTCATATTTTGAATTGGCTCTTATTTCATTTACTTACTTTTTTTTTTATGTGCTTTTGTAATTTATTTATCTATATATATATATCTATATATATATATATATATATATATATATAAGGGGTGTGCGATATGTTCAACTTTTTATTAGTTTTCAATATTTCTGTTTTTTTTTTTTACATTTTTATTTAGATTTCTTTTTATTTCAGTTGCAGTTTTAATAATTTTGTGCTTTTTCCATTTTTATTCGTTTTTATTTAAATGTTTATGTTAGTTTTTTTTTATATTTCAATTTTTAAAAAATATTTCTATTTAGATTTATTTTTATTTCAGTTGCAGTTTTAGGAATTTTTTGCTTTTGTCATTTTTATTCGTTTTTGTTGAAATATTTATTTATTTTTTAAATATTACCATTATTTTCTTAAAGTTTTCATTCTATATAGCTTTATTTTTTATTTCAGATGGTAGTTTTTGGTAATTTTAGTACTTCAGCTTAAACTTATTTCATATAGTTGCCAAGGCAACGTTTCAAATTTTCAGAGTTTAAGATTTTCAAGTTTGAATTTTTCATCGAATATTTATATTTTATTTCATCTTTATTTCAGTTACTGAATACCATTTTTAATTGACAAAAACAACACTGGTTCTGGACAGGAAGTGATGAAAGCTGACACTGTCAGAACTCGCATACTCGCACACTTCAAGAAATAATTGACTGGAAAAATGTAAATTCTCATCATATACACCTTTGTGTCGTTCCAAACGTGTATGATTCTCATCAGAATAATGACTGTATTGCTGCTGTTGTGAGGATCCGTGTTGAAGCTCCTGTGTGACTCTGAATCCCTCAATGTGTTCACAGATGAACTGCGTTTCTGTACGGCTGATTGAAGCACTTCAGTGGGGCATGCTGGGATATCAGTCTTTCCTTGCTTGAATTGAATGGGCTGTTTTACACCGCGGCTGTCACGACCATGTGTAGCTCCCACTAATGTGTTTTGTAGTTTTCCCTGAAGACCAAGTTCCAGAATGTTCCTCCTCAGTGATGTTGATGAGTTTGTTAGAGATTTCAATAAATACAGCTGTTTTTGTACCAAAGCCTCATTTTTTTCTTCCATATTTGGTGTTTTTTTTCCCTCTTTGAAATATCCTCAATCAGGCGGTTTGTTGAAGTGTGCTAAAAATACTCATGCAGCTCATTTTGGGTCGTTCTGTTTGTATTTAGTCAGATGTTTATGAGACATCCTCGTCTAATCATTTCTTGTGTATTTCCTCACAGGAGATCAAATATTTTCTCAGTGAATTC
The DNA here is from genome assembly GCF_001515605.1 of Sinocyclocheilus anshuiensis. NCBI lineage: Eukaryota > Metazoa > Chordata > Actinopteri > Cypriniformes > Cyprinidae > Sinocyclocheilus > Sinocyclocheilus anshuiensis. Next base: position 849,445 of record NW_015549709.1, read on the forward strand.
ATTCAGCAGTCCTTCTCACACAATCTGTCAAGAAAATCAAAGAAAGATATGAGAAGAATATATATATATATACACATTTTTTTTTTATTGTTTATAACAGGGTTATTACCGTTAACTAAAACCATCAAAAATGCTTTACTTGATATATAAAATAAACATGAACTAAAATAAAAACATTTTTTTTTCTAATTTCAACTATAACTAAAACTTTAAAAAAAAAAAATTACTAAAAGTATTCATCATGGCAGGATTTGTTATACTGTTTTATACAGTATTTTTTAATATCTTTTTAAAACTGCATTATGCAACACATTGTAAACAATATTGTTTTTTAAAAAAAATCATCACTGAGAGTAATGGGAGTTCAAAAATCCAGATGCATTATGGTAACATCATGAATAATTGGCATTATAATAATAAAATAATAATAATAATAATAAAGGAATGGTATTTTAATTTATATAATTTATGTTTTTTGGTTAAGGCATGAAATGTGACCTTGACACTGGATGTTATGAGACTGACCATTAGAAACTTTTTTTTGATGTTTGTGCTGATTGTCACTGTATTTGTGGACTTCAAGTCATCTTTCCTCCTGTTTAAACCCTTCTATTATTTGGACAGATATTGTGTGACTTCACCTGGAATGAATGTGAGTGTTCAGGCAGTGCTGGAGTTTGTGTTATTTCGGTCTCTGGTAGGATTTAGTCTTAATGACAGATTACAGCAGTGAACACTGACACACTGAACAGGCCAGGTCTGAGCAGCTCGCGCAAGTGCAAAATGTCTACTAAAAAACTTTTGGCTTCTCCAGATGTTAACTGATGGACTGGAGTGGTGTGGATTATTGTGGTTTTTATCAGCTGTTTGGACTCTCATTCTTACGGCACCCATTCACTGCAGAGCAAGTGATGCAATGCTACATTTCTCCAAACCTGATGAAGAAGCTATATCTGCATAATTAGTTTCATTCAAATGTGCAAGCGTGAACTCACCTCCCATCTCCATCTCTGTCTGTGTGCGCAGCAGACACAGGTCGTAGTCGTTGTTGTCCAGTGAGAATCGCGGATGCGGGTTTATCTGCAGTGTGTGGTAGCGTTTTCCCTGAGACAGATCTGAGACGCTCACGCTATCGACCACCACGATCCAGTACATTTTCAGCAAATTTTCATTTTTGGGTGAACTATTCCTTTAAACCAGGAATTTGACAGCACGTCAAAGCCCATCAAGTCAACAATTCGCATTCATGTGTGAACGCTCGGTTATGTAAGCAACATCTCACGATTTTTCACTTTCATTTGTTCTGTTTTGCCTGTCTTTTGTTGCACGCTGTAGTGAAAAACAAAATGCCTTATCAGGTTCGTTCAGCACATCTGGGAGTTCACAGAGGGTCAAAGGTCAATCAGAAACCATTTCACAACAGCCTGTTTGACCTCTCAGGTTAAATAACCACTGAGCCATGTGTTTTTATGTAAAGTTTAATTACAAACAGATTTTAGCACTGCTTTATTTAATTCCTCATAACACAGGAATGTGTTGTGATCTCATTTCACACATTCTGCAGTTGCTTGTAGATGCGGCACTCAATCCGGTCTGGTCGACCCGGGTTATTTTACCCAGGATAATCCAAAGGCACTGCAAAACTGTGTTTAAGATTACTAGTACTACAGTAACATTGACCTGTTACTAGGCAAGAATCATCGCTAGTAGAATGTAACACAAAAAAGTATTCTAACAACCATAGAACACTTATTCCAGGAATGTCCGTTTGTTAAAATATGATTTAACACATAAATATTGTAACTCATTTACAGTTGATTCTCGACACAGGTCATGTGCTTTTTATGAATGTTGCTGTAAATCTGCAGCTATATGCCATTACAGACTCACTGTGCTTCATGAATATGTATGTTATTAAAAAGACATTTAAAATATTTTGAAAGCATAGATTTCACCAAAACCCTTCTAAAAAAAGAAAAACATTAAGGTCCCATCAGTTTCATTATTCAGACTTTTTTTTGCAGGTTTAGTGAAGGTAAATTTAAGACATTTAAAGACCAAGAACATTTAATGAATACTATGTAAATATGGTCTCTAAATGCAAATGTCTAAAGATTTTCAAATCGAGACAACTTATTCCAGGAATGTCCGTTTGTTAAAATATGATTTAACACATAAATATTGTAACTCATTTACAGTTGATTCTCGACACAGGTCATGTGCTTTTTATGAATGTTGCTGTAAATCTGCAGCTATATGCCATTACAGACTCACTGTGCTTCATGAATATGTATGTTATTAAAAAGACATTTAAAATATTTTGAAAGCATAGATTTCACCAAAACCCTTCTAAAAAAAGAAAAACATTAAGGTCCCATCAGTTTCATTATTCAGGCTTTTTTGCAGGTTTAGTGAAGGTAAATTTAAGACATTTAAAGACCAAGAACATTTAATGAATACTATGTAAATATGGTCTCTAAATGCAAATGTCTAAAGATTTTCAAATCGAGACATTATCTTGAGAAGCAAAATGACCAAATAAGTCTTGTTTTATGAGAAATTGATCAAAATGAAGTGAATTTATTAAAACAATAATCTGCTAATCTGCATATCTGCTAGTAGGCTTAGAAAAATCGCCTTAAGTTAAGTTTTGATTCCCCATTGACAGACGTTTGTTCTTGATTTAACCATAAACTCACTTAATTTTGTTCCATTTCTCAGAAAACAAGACTTCATATGTCTAGTTTGCATCTCAAGTAAATGTATCTTGATTTAAAGATGTTTAGATATTTGTATTAGACATACTGACAAAATACTGAGGAAGATGTTCATTTTTTACAGTGCATGCATCATTTAATACCATGACGTTTGAATTTAAGACTTTCTGCTCTGATTTAAGACCTTTTTAGGCCTTAAGAAGGGTGAATTAAGACCTTTTAAAACCTGCAGAAACCCTGGTTATTACTTGGCGATGAGCTGTATATTCACAGTATATAAGCACTTATGCACGAGAAGTCAGTCTCTCTGTCACTTCATCTTTTTCGTCTTGAGTCCGTTAGAGTTCAGGTGCTTTGGAATTGTGCGTTTTCCTGAAATAGCAGGGATCACTTTGTCAAAAAGCAGCAGAGAGCCTGTCATACCTGTAAGATAAGTGGCAAAAACAGCATGAAGATACTGGTGCAACACTTAGAACTGTATATTTATTGCTGTTATTAACAAACACTATGAATTATCATGCACACGTGCTATATTTAAGGTCAGCGGTTTGGTTTGCTAGTACATGAACATTTAGAAATACATTGTGATTCTCAAACATTCTGCTCGGTAGTTTGTGTTGTTCATGATGTCCATGTCCATGCAAATATGATTTTCCTCCAGCACTGAAGACATTTTATTGATTGGCCTTGAGTTATACTTGTTTGACTGGATACACTTGTTTTCCTAACAAAAGTAACTGATTACAGAACAGTCTCTGAAGGATTCTTCAAAGGTCAGAGTGAATGTTGTAAATCTAATGCTCACCCAGTATTGGTCCAATCCAGTACACAAAACTGTACTCCGCAAAACTGTGTCCAGGACAGGGGAACTGTACTGAGAGCGCCAGTGCTGGGTTGAACACGGCGCCGGTGAGATGACCACCTTCACAAAATACAGTACAGACGCTTCCTGAGTACAGTTTGACTGCAGTTATGATATTGAAATATAACTAGACTAGATCTGCATGCATTAAGACATAGATAGATAGATAGATAGATAGATAGATAGAAAAAATGATGACAGAATGAACGATAGATAGACAGATAGAAAAAATGATGATAGATAGATAGATAGATAGAAAAAATGATGATAGAATGAAAGATAGATAGATAGATAGATAGATAGATAGATAGAAAAAATGATGATAGATAGAAAAAATTATGATAGAATGAAAGATAGATAGATAGATAGATAGAAAGAAAAAATGATGATAGAGATAGATAGATAGATAGATAGATAGATAGATAGATAGATAGATAGATGATAGATAGATAGATAG
>NW_015549709.1:853727-854134 GCF_001515605.1 Sinocyclocheilus anshuiensis
TAGATAGATAGATAGATAGATAGATAGAAAAAATGATGATAGAGATAGATAGATAGATAGATAGCTGACTCTGATCTGGTCATGGTGAAAAAGCCAATAAGAAAACTTGCGCAGCTCATAAAGTACTGTGGTAGTACCATAGTACTGAATATTAGCATATTTGTACCATGGTACACACCTGCATAGACTAATGTAGTGATGACAGCAGCTATCGCAGGAACCCGATATTTCTCCTCCGCTTTCTCCACGTTAAACGCCGCAGTGTGCATCACAAACGCGCAGCTCAGCTCCACCGCGGCGGCCTGCAGCAGAGGCGCGTTAACCGGGCTCTTCGTGCATTTAAAGCCCGCCACTGAGTGCTGTGCGTGCAGGTCAGAGAGCGCCAGCGCCCACGAGTGAGACATGAC
>NW_015549709.1:854749-856048 GCF_001515605.1 Sinocyclocheilus anshuiensis
GATAGATAGATAGATAGAAAAAATGATGATAGAATGAAAGATAGATAGATAGATAGATAGATAGATAGATAGATAGATAGATAAATAGATAGCTGACTCTGATCTGGTCATGGTGAAAAAGCCAATAAGAACACTTGCGCAGCTCATAAAGTACTGTGGTAGTACCATAGTACTGAATATTAGCATATTTGTACCATGGTACACACCTGCATAGACTAATGTAGTGATGACAGCAGCTATCGCAGGAACCCGATATTTCTCCTGCGCTTTCTCCACGTTAAACGCCGCAGTGTGCATCACAAACGCGCAGCTCAGCTCCACCGCGGCGGCCTGCAGCAGAGGCGCGTTAACCGGGCTCTTCGTGCATTTAAAGCCCGCCACTGAGTGCTGTGCGTGCAGGTCAGAGAGCGCCAGCGCCCACGCGTGAGACATGACGCGCCGCGCCGCCACTGCCGCGATCAGCTGGCATGAGATCCGCGTCAGTGCGCATCCTCGCGTCAGAGCCCCGCGCCAGAACTGCTCCAGAGCGCCGGTCGGGTTACAGATCGCGCCGTGGAACGAAAGCCCGTGGACCACCGAGATGAGGTACGTGAGGGTCAGCGCGATCCGCGGCTCCAGTCCGCGCACCTCCGCGAGCAGCTTTAACTCGTGCGTGCAGGCGCACAGCTGGAAAGTGGAAATCAACTCCAGCACATAGCTGATCCAGTTTCGATTTGGGAAAAGATATAAAGCCGTCCTCCTCGCCAACTCGCTAAAAACTACAATCACCAGCAGTAAGGACAGGGAGCCGGTGAGATCGGCCATCTCCGCCATCGCATCGTCCGGCCTCGCTGCGAATAATCGTGCTAAACTCTGATCAAGTCAGGCAACTTTACAACGGCCCCGCCTCCGCGCCGCTAACCCCGCCCACTTTAAGTCAATCTGTGCAACCCACTATGGCAAAAGACTTGACTCATGAATATTAAGTAGATGATGCTAGAGACTTCCTGGAGTGTCCAGACGCGTAAGATAATTCATATTCATGAGCCATTCTTTCTAGTAACTGATTCGTCGATTCGTCAGCTGACAAGCGGTCACGTCTGCCCTTCAGCCAATCATAAGGCTCACTGGGAGAACGTCTTGTTACGTAAGTAATATTCATGAGCCAATTCTTTAGCTTAGTAGGATTTGTAAAGCACTTAGTCCAGGGTTGCCAGTGATCACATAAATAAACATTTCCTGAACACTCTTTAATCTAACAGAAATGTAAGCTTCTTATATATAATATAATATAATATAATATAATATAATATAATATAA
>NW_015549709.1:856162-857148 GCF_001515605.1 Sinocyclocheilus anshuiensis
ATAATATAATATAATATAATATAATATAATATAATATAAAATGAAAATAATATTATCTTATAAGTGAATATAATATAAAATCTATGTAATCAGACAGCATTTGTTTAGATTTAAATATATTTTAACAACCCCAAACTAATGTGTGACTAATAATATAAATTAACCCATTGCTCATCAGAGTGATGATGGTTAAGAGACAGTAAATCATGGATATTGCAACACGTTTTTTAGTCACTGTGCATTCTGTTCCTCTGAGACATGGTGATCTGGGCAAAACCGAAAAGGTCAATAGTATCAAAGGTCAAAAAGGAAATGTATTTATATGATACATAAACAGATATACATGTACATAATAGCTAATAAATTAAAATAAATTCATAATAGCTAATAAATCAAAATAGTCCATTTAGCGATTTTGATTAAATATTGTATACATTATCCCTAATAATAAAAAGCAAAGCATTTATTAAACATTTAGACTAGTCTTGTTAACTGTTAATTACCTGCAGAGGGCGCTGAGATATTTAGTAATGGTGTTTCCATGACATCATTAGAGATTAACCTAGTAATTTATTTAAATATATAAAAAAAGATTTATTATGTTACTCGTTGTACTTTAAATATGTATATCTGACAAAATACTATATTACTATAATACTATATTACGTCATTATACATGTACACATATATACACAAACTCATAGGCTACACTGCTGGGCAAATGTTTGGAATAAAAAAACGGTAATTAAAAACAAGTGTTTTAATATATTTTAATATTTTATATATTACATTAACAGACAGACAGATAGATAGATAGACAGACAGACAGACAGACAGACAGATAGATAGATAGATAGATAGATAGATAGAGACAGAGAGAGAGAGAGAGAGAGAGAGAGAGAGAGAGAGAGAGAGAGAGATAGATAGATAGAGAGAGAGAGAGAGAGAGAGAGAGAGAGAGAGAGAGAGAGAGAGAGAGAGAGAGA
>NW_015549709.1:858770-873169 GCF_001515605.1 Sinocyclocheilus anshuiensis
TCTCTCTCTCTCTCTCTCTCTCTCCATCTCTCTGTCTGTCTGTTTGTCTCTCTCTCTCCATCTCTCTGTCTGTCTGTCTGTCTAGGCCACATCCCTGTTATTTCTAAGCCAGATATCTAGAGTTGTATGATGAGATATCAGGCATGTGGTGTCTTTAATATTGCATGTTCCTCCTCCGTTGGCGCAGGTGACGCGTCTCGTGAGCGCAGCGCTGCGTGGGGAACTAATGACCACTGGGCTCGCCCGTGGGCGGCGCTTCACGCAGCAGGTTTGTGTGTGTCTCTACAGCAGCAGTGAGACAGACCGACGGACCGGAGAAGACTGGAGCAAATGAGCGCGGAGAGACGCTGAATGCGTGACAGAGAGAGGGAGAGTCTGCTCGGGAAATCACATTCGCGTCTTTGGACAGAGGTGAGTGCCGCCTGGTCTTTATCGCTGTCACGCGTGGCGCGGAGCCGCAGTCGCGTTCAACCGGGATCTTGCGTGACGCGGAGACGCGCTGGCTGGCGTGGGGCGCGTGTCTGTGGAGAGCAGACAGAGGAATAGCTGCTTATTCATCAAAGACAGCACTCGGATGTGGATGTGGCTTTATCAGCAGGAATTGCTCTGATTATAGGGATTCTTCTCCTCGTTTATGTGGTTTGAGATCTAATAACAGCCTCTGATCTGTGCTTGAGTTACATGTGCCTGCAACACAAGGTATGCTCGCCTTATATTCAATTTAACAACATCCAAATATATGCGTGTTGGATGATCATAATAATGACATCAATCTTTGCGTAATGCTTCTATTATTTACCATGTGTTATGTTATATTAAAACAATTACAATAATGTAAATATTTAATAAAACGACAAAACATATTAATATATAAATGTGACATGTATTTTATTATTTATTATTATTAGTAGTAGTTAGTACATTATTATTAATTGAATAAAACGTTAATAATTTCTGTGTAATACTTCTATTTGAATAAGAATTTTGTTTTATTTGACAAATAATCAAATCTGTAATATTAATACCATATAATTCAAGTTATTATTGCTATTATTTATTATTCTTAGTTAAATATTAATGTTAATAATGGTTGTAATATTTATTATTTCATATATAATTTTATATGTAAAATATGTAATATATTTTAATATGTATTTTTAATGTTTTATTTGACAAATAATACAATATGTAATAAAGAGTACTATTTCATTTAGCAATTTAATTTAATGAAATATAAATATATATTTAATATAAGTTAATAATGAATATTAAATATAAAAATTGCACAATTCATTATTTGTATTATTAGTTATTATTATTATTATTACTACAAGGCTTGCATCTATGATTATGTGTTGGTCTAGTTTATGAATTTATTTAAAACTTACTGAATATTGTTGGCTCTTTGATGAATTTCTCATGTTGCTTTCAGATAACAGCAACTGCAAAATGCGTAAATGTAAATGTTAAAATAAGGGCCTAGTTAACCAACAGTCTGAAAATGCTCATTCAGTATTTACACTGCTGGGCGTGTAAAGCAGTTCATGACTGTCACTGTGTTCAGACTGGACAAATGAGAAATCTGCAGTCAAAAAATACTACAGGATTGCATATAGATACTGTATTATGTTTAGGAAAACATCAATCTAACAAGAATCTAACAATATTCAGTTCTACTGGATGAACTGACATTCGGTAATTCAGGTTTTCCAGTGGGTGTTTGGTTCCTATATATTGGATCGTGTCCAAAATACCATTAGCATTCCTTCAGGATTTTTGAACCATTTCAGTGGTTGAACTACACTGGGCTTCCTTTTGCATGGAATATAATGAAAATAAAACATGTAGGTTCTTAATATGCTGAAGCTTTTACAAGTGTGTTTATTAAGAAGCATAAATTCAGAATGAAGTCTTTAGGGTTATTTGTGTGGTTTTATTACAGCGCTGTTGTTAATAGGTTCTCATTAGAGATGGTGGATTTCTGTGACATGCTGTAGATGATAGTGTAAGTGTAAGATAAGAGCAGCGGGCAGTGGTTCGGCTCGCTTTGGACTGAATTGGGTCACATGTATCAGCAAAATCCTTAAACCAGTTAAGTCAAGCGCACGTTTCTTCCAGGATATTACACCAGGCTCTGATATCTGTAAATGGCCTTCTGAAAATACATCACATATGCGCTTAAAAGGTAAAGAGGAAACAACAAGCGGCTCTAATGCATCGCTTCTGCAATCTTTCACTTCTGTACCAACCGAGTGGCTTTTAATCAGTCTCGGATCTAGTTTGAGGAGGGTTTTCATTCTCATAATGTTGTCGTCATCGTTTAAGGGTATTTCTGCCATGACAACTCTCGGAGAGTTTAGCATGGCAATATACACGGCTGTGTCAATGTGTTGGGTCTTGGCAGAATAGATCTGCTACGCTGATCTGTACCGAGACTGCCAGTACATCCATGACATGCTGCTGAGGGCATGTAAGAAACACTGCTGCTATATGAGACCACCCCATATAAAACATACATGAAATCACCCCGTAGCAGATGTATACAGGTGGAGCTGGGGAAGGTGGAGGGTAGCCGAGTATTTGAATGTTTGAGCAGCAAGCTCATTGGCTGCTGATACAAAAAGAACCAATCAGCTGCGCCACGTGAATAATGATGTCATTATGTCAGAATGAGTTAGAACCTATCGGCCTGCGCCATCTAGAGTTTCATGACAGAACTTTGTATTTTTAGCAGTGAGATGGCGTCATTGTGTTGCATGTTTGGCGAAATGCTTATCAGTCTAATTTGCTCTAGGTGTGATGTAAGCATTTTTGCATGTGGGCCACTGATTGCTTGAAAGCACATGCAGGTCTGTGGATCTGTAGATGGCAATCTGTATCATTTATTTGGGGGTTTGTGCAGTCAGAGTGAAGAGGGGGTCGGTGACTGTGAAATAAGCACACCCTTGGGCCACACATCACCATATGCTTTCAGTAACACCCTGTTTATCATCCCAAAACACGGGACAAAAAGCCAACCACCCCCTCACACACCCTCCAGATGTGCATTTGGCCCAGAAGCGCGGCTGTGACTTCATGCTTCTTGTTATGTGAGTGTGTCTGACTGTACTTTATGATCGTTCCAGATTTGCAAAGGCATTTTACAGTCACAAATGATAAGCAAGAGATTTCTCTTATCAGTACATGTGCATTGTCTGTCTTTGGTTTTTAGGGCACTTAACTCGTCTCTCAGGAAATTATGCAATTTATGGTGGAAGGATGATGTGGAAATGTATCATTTAAAGTTCAAATTACACACCTGGGGTCTCATGGATAAAATTTGTGCTATTTGTATAAAACTAGGACATAATTTTCCAATTATGAAGACTGCACACGTCAGAATCTGTGCATGCATGCACAGATTTGTTTTTTATTTTAAAGTGCAATATATAATTATATAATATAATAGCGACAGCAAACTAGAAAATGTAAATGTTTTTGCCCATGCAAAACTCGTAACTATGATTCTAGAGTGTCATGGATGGTTGTGGAAATCAAAAGCTATTACCTTCAAGCTGCTATAAACGATTATTTTTAATATCCTTTGTGATTATTTCGGATATACAGTACTGATTATAAGTTTGGGGTTGGAAAACTTTTTAAAATGTTTTTGAAAAGTCTCTTGTGCTCACCAAGGCTGCATTTATTTGAAAACAATATAGTAAAACAGTAATATTGTGAAATATTATTGCAATTTAAGATATCTGTTTTCTCTTTGAAAATATATTCAAATGTAATTTATTGCTGTGTTCAAAGCTGAATTTTCAGCATCATTACTCGTCTTCATTCAGTGTCACATGATCCTTCAGAAATCATTCTAATATGCTAAATTTGCTCAAGAAACATTTCTTGTTATTATAAATGTTGAAAACAGTTGTGCTGCTTCATATTTTTGTGGAAACGTGATACATTTTGTTTTTCAGGATTCTTTGATGAATAGAAAGTTCAAAAGAACAGCATTTATTTGAAATAGAAATCTTTTGTAACATTATAAATGTCACTTTTGATCATTTTAAAATATATTAGAAAAATGTTAATTAATTTTTTTTAAAAGCCTTTTGAACAATAGTGTACATGTGTTCATAATTTGATTATAGAAATAATGGAAGAACCATGGCAGAGTAGAAAAAAGAGGTTACTGATGCGAGTAGAAGCATGTGGGAATATTCTTTTTCCTGGTCTCTCTGCGAGTGTTACTAACAAAAGCAAGAATGCAGAGTGTGTTAGCCAGTTACAGTGGTGGACAATGCAGCTACTCTGTACCGTTGCAGAGATGGGAATAAAAAGGGTTTTTCTTAAGGTCACTTCTTTAAAGAAAAAGCATCAGCACACAGGAAGTGTGATGCCTAATTGGTGCTCTAAAACAGTTTTTATAAAGTCTTAAAGGAACACTTAAAAGAACGCAATGATATTACGCAGCGCCTGAAAATAGGCTTGTTGGAAGTTACCTAGCTGGGGACTATTTTCAGGCGCTGCGTAATATCATTGCGCCTGCTGCACCCATGGTACGGCAGCAAAGTTCCTTGATTATTACACCGGAATGAGAGTATAGTTCCTAGCCATATCGGCCTAGAAAATCACAACTTTTCATTTTCCGTCGGTCGTAGTACACGATGTAACTACAAAAGAGTCAAGTTTTAAATAGGAAAAATATCGAAACTCTTTGGTCATTTTTGAGCGAGATGCTAACGGTCTAATCAGATTCAATGATCTATGCTAAGCTACAGCTAAAAGTGCTACCGCCAGACCCGGAGATCGGCTGAATGGATTCGAAAACGGTAAAACTCAACTGTTTAACTCTAGGGGAGTTGGAAAATGAGCCTATTTTCAAAAATAGTGGAGTGTTCCTTTAAGCATCTCATAATATCATTGAAATTCATGTTGTTCTTGTTATGCATGTTCATAGCAAACTTTCTGTGTGTCTTAAAAATGGTCTTTGCTCAGGATGTGTATAACAAGAACTGGATGTAATGTTCAGAAACAGGATTGTATAACCTAATTTACTTCTGCAAATCCAGTCCATGGATCTTCTGAAAGTTGAGTGAGTTTGTAGCATGCGTTCGGGTTTTGAATTTGCGTTCATGTGGCCCAGTTTTCCCTGGCTTTTTAATCGTTATGCAATACCTGTCATTGTATGTTATCGTCTCCGTGCGAGGCCCCGAATGAGATCAGAAGAAATGAGCTGCAGTGTTTCTGTCCGCTTTTCTTGTTCCAACCCCCGTCATTCAACCCAACTCCTCCTCTTCCTCGCCCTTCCTCCCCCTCAGCCCGTGTGTCACATGGATCTTGGATTGGCATGCTCGGACAGTCAGAAACCACCCAGAATACCCAAACAGTACACCTTAGAAACTGCATATCAACATGCTATAAACCACTCAGAACTCCATTGCGTCAAAGCAGAGTGTTTTGCATGGGCATCGATTAGATTTCTTCAGAAAATGCAAAAATCCTTTTTAAGAATGTTTATTTTATTATATTGTTGTTGTTATATAAATAGTTACTCTATAAAACTGCTTCATCCATGTCATGAGCAGTACCTTGTTAAAGACAATATTGCATATGTTATTCCACTTTCATCATCTGTGTTAGTTAAATAGGGTTGCAAAAAGGTGGAAAATTTCCAGTAAATTTCGGAAACATTTCAGAAATTTTGGAAACTTTCCAGGAGTTTTTGGAATATTCCAGGGATTTTTTGAAAGTTTCTGGAAATTTACCGGAAATGTTCCACCCCTTTGCAACCCTATAGTTAATGCATTTCATGTTGCATTAAAGGTAGAGTTGACCCAAAACTGAATAGGCTATTTCTTGTTAATTTACTCCCCTCAGGCCATCCAAGAAGTAGCTGACTTTTTTTCCTCTGTAGAACAGCAAAGAAGGTTTTTAGCTAAAAACAACTGTGGTCCTTGGTGATTTATAAAATGCAAGTCATTGGCTACCGTCACTTTGAGAGTCAAAAAAGCATATTAGGCAAGACAACATTAATACTTGTGACTCCTGATGATATGTTGAGGTTTTATTAAGCGAAATGATCGGTCCGTGAACTGCTTCTTTTGGACCGTTTGTTTCAATGAACTGCTTCAGTTCACTAGTTCGTTTATGTAATCACACAATGACATAACGTATATGCAATTATATCATTAGAGCACCCAATAATGATGTGAAACATGGTTGATTTACATGTCTAAAGCATATAAAGTGAATGAACACGTCTTTTATCAGCTCTCCTTTTTACATAAGCTATGAGAAACCATAACAACTTTCATTTGGCCCCTTCATTCAAGTGCTTGGTTCACATATGCACATATCAGTGGCTGATCGGTCTTCGGTTCGAGTCGAACTGTTTCCGCAGTTCAGACTGTTGGAGGAACTGGAGCGCTGAACGAGTTGATTCATCACAGGATCAGATATGCCGCTATTTTGGCTCATTTTGAGTCGGAGTGACTGTCAGGCGTCTGAAAGTGAGTTTTGGTTGAGTAACTTGTAGATCTGCGCTGCTCGAGCCACAAACTGTTTCAGATGATTCAGTCCAATTTGGTGAACTAGTTCATTCAGTTCACTAAAAAGAACCGGTTCAAAAGAATGATTCGTTCGTGAACCAGACATCACTCCAGACTGTTTGACTGAGGCTCTGGATTATGGGTAATCATGTTGTAAGTAATGTTCAGTTTCTCGCACAGACTGATCGTTTCACTTCATAAGACCTCAGTATATTGTCATTACCCACGGGTATTCATTTTGTGTTGCCTGATATGATTTTTTGACTCTTAAAGTGACGGTAGCCATTGACTTGAACATTACCATTGACATTACTGTTCTACTAAAGAAAAAAGTCAGGTTCATCTTGGATGGCCTGAGGGTGAGTAAATTAACAGCACATTTAGATTTTTGGGTGAACTATCCCTTTAAGAACTCCAAGTTCCAAACTTAGTGATCTGCCAAACTGGATGGTATTTTAAGGCATCATAAGTGACATTAAACTGGGTTTAAACATCAGCCAAACACTTATATAAAAAGCATTTCAAATGATTTAGATTTCCAGTTAGGAAGCAGCCTTAGAAGTAACCGTAGACTGCAAGAGTCTGTCCACATGTTTCACATCACAGAATGTCATCGCATGGGTGCTTTGTGTGTCAGTCGTTGTTTGGAATGGAAAATACCTGGATGAGTCTCATGAGTCTGATTCACTCTTGACCTCTCAACCAGCACATGGCATAGACAGGAAGTTCATCAACATCTTCAGTTCTTCTAAGCTCTGTCTCTATGTTAAAGACTGATTTAATAAGCTTCCTTTTTCTTATTTTAGAGATGACTGTACTGTGGGTGTCATCACTCATATTCCAGCTGAATCCTTTATGAACTTCATTTTCACTCCCCCACAGCATGAACCTTAAAACATCCACCACCCACTCTGATATGACTAAGACCTATAAAAGAGTCCACATGCACATTTCATCCAATAGCATCCAACGTTCAGAAAGGGCCCACAGTTCTCAAAGTTCATTGGTTCATTTTCATAAGTTAACTGCCTGTTAAGATTAAATGTACGTTTTAGTTTTATTCCTACATGCAAACATTACTCATAATGTTTATTGGTGAATGTTTAAGCTCACAAAAATATCAGATGTACTTTGACCTAATGGCTGATGGAGTGACATAATAAAGCACAGATAGTACTGGGTTGTGAGGATCAAAAAATGTTTGGGCTAGGAAGATTTTTCTTGAGCAGAAGTCTCTTCTGCTCAAAAAGGCTGCATTTATTTGATCAAAAAGACAGTAAAATCAGTAATATTGTGAAAAATTATTGCAATTTAAAGTAACTGTTTTCTTTTTGAATACATTTTAAAATGTAATTGATTTTTGTGATGCAAAGCTGAATTTTCAGCATCATTACTTCATGTGTCACGTGATCCTTCAGAAACCATTCTAATATGTTGAGTTGCTGCTCAGGAAACATTTCTGATTATTATGAATGTTCAAAACAGTTGTGCTGCACAATACTTTAGTGGAAACTGTGATACATTTTTAATAGGTAATTTAATAGCCTTTAATTAACATCATAGCTCAGCAAATCAATACATACATACATACATCAAACTAATCTGTCAATCTGACAACTTGTGGCTTAAATGAATGCAATGTGGATGCTTTCCAAAATACACACTTCCTTTGCAACCAATTGATTGTTGGGAAAGGGGAAAAAAAGTATTATTTTTTATTTTTATTCTGCATATCTGCAAAAAGCATATTTTGTCCGGAGCACACTATAGCATATGGATGACCTCAAAGATCGAACATGGGCTAAATAATAAAGACAAAGACGTCTCGGACAGAGCCTTGTTTCTGGACTGTAGTGTTTAGGACGGTCTGCGTGAGCTGAATGACAGGCCTCGGTCTGAGGAAGCTGTGCTGCATGTAAACAGAACAAGGATTTGTCAGATCTCATGATTAGACTTAAGATCATGCTTAATGCTGTAATTATAAAGAATGGTGAATGAATAGCCAGAATTTATTATCAGGAACACTTCCTTGTTTATTTGAACCCGTTCACCTCAACTGACTTGCAAAAGAAAGACTGGAACAGATCAGATGATTGAGCAGGAAACAGGAGCCTCTTACTGTAATGCATGCGCACCTTTGATGTCTGAATACTGCGGTATGTGGAGATTAGCCAATCACAGCAGAGGACATTTGCATATACAGTATATGTTTACAAAATCAGTTTTGGTTTTGTTGTCAAATAAAAGATATTTCCTGAGATGCAAAACTGACATTGTGTCTTAAATGTATTAAAGTGTGTTTTGCTTTATTGCATTGGCAGACATTCAAGATAAAAATCTTAGAAGGATGTTTAGGTATTTCTTCCTGGAAAACAAGACAAATATAGCCGTGGATTGGAGAAAGGGTGGTACTGATCAGGGTTTTTTGGTGAAAGAATCTTGAACATAAGTGGACTTCAGGGAAAGAATAAAGTGCCGTGAATTTGTAAAATAGAGGCCCTTTGAAGAGTGCAGACAGAGCAGTATGTGTGTGCTCCGCTGGATGCCATGCAGGCGTGCATTATTCAGCAGGTTGTCATGGCAATGGGCACCTCTGAGTATTGGGCTTCATGAGGGAGGAGCTGGACAGCTGGTGGATGGAGACAGCTGCGTCACGGATTCCCCTCATTTACAGAAGAACTGTGTGTGTGTGGTTGTGTGTGAGGGATGAGATAGCCAGTTTTGTTGGATTTAGTGGATTTCATAAAATTATGGTATATAGTGCTTTTTATTTATAATATAAGTATAGTATAAGCACTATAAGTATATGGGTGCATAAGTATTTATTTTTATTTATAAAAGCAATGTAAGTGTATGGTATATCGGTAGAGATTTTATTTATTTATTTATGTTTATTTTATGCATTTATAAAAGCTAAATATAGTACACAACGTTATTTATTTATTTATTAATGCAATATAAGTATGGCATATCAATAGTCATTTTATTTATAAAAACAAAATAAGCATATGGTAATTTAGTATTTTTTATTATTTTTTTGCCTAAAAGGATTTATGTATTTACTTACTTAATTACTTATAAAAGCAATATTATATGATATATCAGATTCAGTATTGATTTTATTTACTTATTTATTTATGTTTATTTTTTGCATTTATAAAAGCAAAATATAGTACACAACATTATTTATTTATATATGCAATATAAGTATGGCATATCAGTAGTCATTTTATTTATTTTATTTATAAAAACAAAATGAGCATGTGGTAATTTATTATTATTTTTTTTTTTGCCTGAAAGGATTTATGTATTTATTTATTTACTTAATTACTTATAAAATAAATATTAAATGATACATCAGTATTGATTTTATTTATTTATTTATTTGTTTATTTTTTGCATTTATAAAAGCAAAATATAGTACACAACATTATTTATTTATTTATTAATGCAATATAAGTATGGCATATCAGTAGTCATTTTATTTATTTATTTATTAAAACAAAATAAGTATATAGTGCATCAATATTTTATTCATTCATTCATTTATTCTCTTATCAGTATTTATTTATAAAAGCAATAGTATATAATCTGAATGTATATGTATATATATGTGTGTGTGTGTGTGTGTGTGTGGACTGTGGACTCTTTGTTTGCTCTGAAGATCCAGTGAGCATCACAGCTCGGCTTGTCAGACCCACCCCAGTAACTCCCAGAGGTGTCACACAGATCCTTCTCCTTCCATTGTCTTGTATTTCTTTCTCTCTCTCTTTCAGACTGTAAGATCACACCCGGGCTCTACTCTACTCTGCTCTGCTCTTAATGGTTATCATATGATAGAACGGGATTGTGGGTTTAAGTCATCTGCAGGCTTGCCATCTCTCATCTGCTTTCATTGGCCGTGTGAGAATTATATAAACCACACCTTGTTCAGCTGCTAGTCTCAGCCATAAAATCCTGCTGAAATCATTCCTTTCTTCCAGCCATCTGAAATCATAGTTTGGCTCGGAGGTTTACGCACATTATTGATGGTCTTTAAGCAGGTAAATGCTTGAGTATTGATGTTGTAGAGCCAGTTCTCTCATCTCTACCAGATCGAATTGATTGCATGTTTGGTTGAGCCGCCAAACAGGTGTGCATGTGCGGTTGGAGATGTTTTGGTGCTGACGTGCAACTCTCAAACTGTGATTGGTGGGAAATCTGTTAGTCCATGCCAGATCATCATTCTTCAGTCAGACGCCCATCAATCACTCGCACACCCAGCATTCCCTGCAGTCCGCCCCGTACTCAAACACTCATGCTTATCCACTTAAAAGTGATGGAGCCTGCCCAGTGCATTGTGGGATAGCCTGTCTGGAGCACTTTATCTGCTTTCCCACTGATCTCTGCTCAAGAGTGCTGTAAAATCCTCCATCTGCTGACCTCTGAGGCCGTTTTTACCCTCGCTTCCATGCATTGAACGCTCTGAATCAGAGTTCGTGCTCTTTTTCTGTTGCTGACATGATTTGTATTTTCAGTGATGTGGTGAAGCTGGTTTTGATGTAAGATGATGTGAAATAACCAGTTCATCAGCAGTTGTCTTTCACATCGATCAAGCGATCTGTCAAAAAAACATCCTGCAGGAAACCCGAAGTAAACTCAGACCCGTTTTCTTCCTGATTTCACCTCGGTTTTTCCTGTATACACACAAAACTGAGTGATATAGCTTTATTTCTATTATATATTTATCCATATATTCATATAATAGTAATCATATTTATAATAATAATACTAATAGTACAAATACTAATCATAATTACACACACATTTATAAATGACATTTTTTTTAAATGTAAATGCTCTAATGTTAAACTTAATTGTTTTTAAATAGTCTATACTGATTAGTTTGACTGCAGTTTTTTTATAGTGTGAAATGTGTTATGTATTGTTTTCTTTTGCTATTAAGCTATTATTTAATGTATTTTTATTTTCTTGTATTTATGTATGTATTTCTTGTATTTTAGCACTTTGGCTATGAGATCAAATGCATTCATTCAGTTAAGTCCAGTTAGGACAGCTTGACTCGGAAACTGAGCGTTCCCTCAGAGATTCTTATGGAAACTTAAACGTAGCTTTATATCTTGCAAATAACATCAGAATAAAACGTATAAAGTGATTAAAAAAGTCAAAAAGGAAAATTAACCTGCCATACTCTAGTGGGCTTTCATCTTCACGATGAGCCGAGGCAATGTGTGGTTGTTTTTCGCGGTCATTTAGTTCTACTGTTTTTAGATTTACAGTAGGATAGTATTTTCCCAGAATGCATTGAAATCTACAATAACATACTGTACACAGCGTATACAGTAAGAAACTTGAGAATACAGTAAAAATACTGTGAAAACAACAAAAATGATTTACAGTGTGCTGTTTGCTAGCTCTGACTACTAGTACGCCATAGATATGTATAGGTAGATGCATAGGCGGAACATGTTTTAATGGCCATGAGGACTTGGGGCAAAAATGCCACTAAATTGGACAAAAATGCCCCTGCACAAACAAATTAAATCTATTACGTCTGGTGCTAACAAAGTGAATATGAATAGGCAGTGTCGATTGCGGCATTAAATTAAGATCTGCTCATGTTGCACCGTATTTCATTTTAGGCGTTTTTACAGTGTTGTGCATTTGAACCAATCACACACATATCTGTTGAGCTTAGGAATGCAATGGCCAATCAGAAGCATTCAGATGAGTCATCGTTCAAACTCGTCAGTTTTGTTGAGTGCGCGCGCGTTCGCTGACTGAATTTTGCGAATCTTGCGAATTCTCTCATCATAAACAACAAAGCGCAGATGTACGTACAATGTAAGTAAAAGATTCATTTAACAGTGTATACAGCTTCAGTGATTATAACGATACTTTTGTTTTTTCGAGAGTGCTTAAACTCGCGATAGATCAATGTTAGTGATAATGTCACTTTCTATTTATAATTTATTCACTGTTTTAAAACCGTGGAAAGGAAACGTTATATAATTATCAATTTCTAACATTTTTATTCAGTTGTGATCATGTTAAATACAAATTCAGTCCCGTTAAACATTTTTTTTAGCCTACATGACACCCATGTCTGGTTCTTGCCTACAAAGTCGGGTTTATGATGTTTAATACATTTGGCTGCTTTTAGCCTTACCCTGGAGTTGGTTCACCCTCCGCCTATGGATATCACCATATACTTCCTCAGTTAATTCATAACAGTGCGCTAAGACAAAACATTTTGTATTACTAGTTTTCTGAAATGCAAATGAGACAGTATGTAATTAAAATGCACTAATTTGCATACATTTCCAGAAAATAAATCTATGGAAACCTGTTTCCAACATTGGATACAAAAATAAAAAAGTAATTGTGACTTTTAATCTCACAATTGCGACTTTTTTTCTTGCACTTCTGAGAAAAAGGTCACAATTGAGAGATATAAACTCGCAATTTCGAGTTTCTGAGGGGGGGGGGGGGAGTCAAACTAGACGGACATTTAAGGGAAACGGTGCAGACGGTGCAGTTATTACACAACATTTCACCACACAAATAATGAAGGCAATAAAAGAATTAAGACGAAAATGACGAAAATGTTTACCAGTTTGTTAGTTCTCTTATAATCCATTACAGCGTACAAAACAATCATAGCAAAATGGCAGCAGCTGTGTTTGTATAAAACGAGAGCGAGTCCACGATACCAGGATGACATAATTAAATAATTGTACACCATTTTGAATCGAGTTTTAATATTTTATTAGCTAAACAAACGCAAAGCTTCCACCAAGAAAAATAGTTCAAGCAAGAGTACAGCGCCGACTGCTGTTGCCCGGATGAGCCTGTGTTATTAGCTTTTACCGGTTGTTATCGAGGGATAACATACCTCGGAATGTCACGATTGACCAATCAGAATCAAGTATTCCACAGGGCCGTGTAATAAATACTGTATATATTTTAATGGAAACTTCCAAAATCATTGTGTGAACAGCTTTTCATACTAGGTTGCACAAAACGTTGTGTTTCTTTGTCTTTCTTTGGTCTGTTCCTCTGCTTTCAGTGCTATACCTGATACCTGTGTGTGTGCCTGGAGTAAAGCAGCAGAGGTGGAGTCGAGTCGGTGAGGGTTTGATGAATAATAGAAAGGCCTATTCCTCCACAGGCTATGCATTGTTCTCATTTCACTCCTAAAATCTCTCACGCCCGAAAGTTCATAGACAGCAGAGAGAGTTTGTTCTGCATATTCATGTTTTACATGATATGTTATTTATTTAGATTTTGATTTATTTATTTTTATATATTTATTTTCTGATTTGTTTTTAGATATGTATTTTTAATGAATTACATTTATTTTTAAATATTTTATTGATTTAAAATATTTTTAAATTTAATATTTATACATTTACACAATATTTTACATTTATACGTATTTACGATTTTTATATTTATACATTTAGTTGAGTAAAAATGAAATTATTAGCAGTGTTTGCAAAGGCAAGTATTACTATTAAGTATGAGGAGAGGTGTGCATTGAATTTATGAATTGATCAGACGTTCAGATTTTCACCTGGTAGATAATTAAAACAGGTGACAAATAATTTAGCATCATACTGTGATGTTTCTGTGTGCATTCACCGCTTGCATTTTCATGTAAAAATCTCGTTTTGTGATTTAGCCTTACCCTGGAGTTGGTTCACCCTCCGCCTATGGGTAGATGCCACATTCGACCGCTCCAGACACGTTGACACGTACGCCATCTTGGAACGGTCAATGTGTCGTCACTCACATATGTAAGGGATAATGTACATCCAGCCGGTTGTTATCTCAGAATAAACCCCGACAGGGTGATCAGGA
>NW_015549709.1:874013-897628 GCF_001515605.1 Sinocyclocheilus anshuiensis
GTCCGCGATACCAGGATGACATAATTAAATAATTGTACACCATTTTGAATCGAGTTTTAATATTTTATTAGCTAAACAAACGCAAAGCTTCCACCAAGAAAAATAGTTCAAGCAAGAGTACAGCGCCGACTGCTGTTGCCCGGATGAGCCTGTGTTATTAGCTTTTACCGGTTGTTATCGAGGGATAACATACCTCGGAATGTCACGACTGACCAATCAGAATCAAGTATTCCACAGAGCCGTGTAATAATATACATTAATATTAAACATCGCTAGTATATATACATCACCGTAATCAGAATCAAGTATTCCACAGGGCCGTGTAATAAATACTGTATATATTTTAATGGAAACTTCCAAAATCATTGTGTGAACAGCTTTTCATACTAGGTTGCACAAAACGTTGTGTTTCTTTGTCTTTCTTTGGTCTGTTCCTCTGCTTTCAGTGCTATACCTGATACCTGTGTGTGTGCCTGGAGTAAAGCAGCAGAGGTGGAGTCGAGTCGGTGAGGGTTTGATGAATAATAGAAAGGCCTATTCCTCCACAGGCTATGCATTGTTCTCATTTCACTCCTAAAATCTCTCACGCCCGAAAGTTCATAGACAGCAGAGAGAGTTTGTTCTGCATATTCATGTTTTACATGATATGTTATTTATTTAGATTTTGATTTATTTATTTTTATATATTTATTTTCTGATTTGTTTTTAGATATGTATTTTTAATGAATTACATTTATTTTTAAATATTTTATTGATTTAAAATATTTTTAAATTTAATATTTATACATTTACACAATATTTTACATTTATACATATTTACGATTTTTATATTTATACATTTAGTTGAGTAAAAATGAAATTATTAGCAGTGTTTGCAAAGGCAAGTATTACTATTAAGTATGAGGAGAGGTGTGCATTGAATTTATGAATTGATCAGACGTTCAGATTTTCACCTGGTAGATAATTAAAACAGGTGACAAATAATTTAGCATCATACTGTGATGTTTCTGTGTGCATTCACCGCTTGCATTTTCATGTAAAAATCTCGTTTTGTGAATCCAAGGGTGGGACAGGGAATGTTTTGCTCCTGATGTCATGAGATTACAGCTATTCGACGGGCCTTTAGAGAGAAAACAGAGACTTTTAGTTGGCTTTGAGCAGAAAGTTGAGCGCAAGGCAGTCTGGGATGCATGCGGCGTAACTACAGCGATGGGACTTATATTCAGCTGACGTGTCTCCCATAAGCGCTAGTATGATTTTGCTGTCTTTGGAATAAGAGGTGATGTGTGTTTTTGTACGTGTGAATGAGCCGCTTTAGTTTTTGTGATCAGGTTTTGTCTACTGTACATGAAGAGGACTAAATGTTCCCACAAGAACAGTGAACCTGAAATCACCTGTGTAGTAGTAGTGAGCGGCTAACGCTTCCTATGAGAAAATGTCTTAATAAATACACACTAAATAATGTCTTACTGATAATCTAAAATGCAAAAAGCTTTGTGCATGAGTTAGATTTAGGGTTAAGGGATAGAAAATATAATTAGTTCAGTATAAAACAATAGAAGTCAGTGTTTATTTATTTATGCATAAAAGCACAACAAGTATACAATACAGTATATCAGTAGTGATTATTTATGTATTTAATTACTGATCTATTTATTTATATTGTTATTCAGTAGCAATTATGTGATTAATTTTTTTAAAGCAATATTTATTTAGCTATTTATTAAAGCATAAGGTATATCAGCAGCAATTTTATTTATTTATAAAAGCAAATTAAGTATATGGAATATCAGCAGTGATTTGTTTATTTATTTAAGCATACAGTATATCAGTAGTGATTATTTATGTATTTAATTATCTGTTTATTTATATTGTTATTCAGTAGCAATTATGTGATTAATTAATTTATTTTTCAAAACAATATTTAGCTATTTATTAAAGCATAAGGTATATCAGCAGCAATTTTATTTATTTATAAAAGCTAAATAAGTATATGGTATATCAGCAGTGCTTTATTTATTTATTTATTTATTTATTTATTTAAGCAATAAAAGTATAAGGTATGTCAGCAGCAATTTTATTTATTTCTAAAAGCAAAATAAATATATGGCATGTCATTACTGATTATATATTTATTTACAAATGCAATAGGTACATCAGTATTTCTCTATTTATACAAGCAAAATAAATATATGTTATATCAATACTGATTATTTATTTATGTATTTTGAATATAGTGATTATTGGTTATTTATTCATTTTGATTTATTAGAGCAATAGAAGTACAAGGTATATCAGTATTTGTTTATTTATTTACTTTATAAAATCAAAGTGTATGATACATCAGTGTTTATTTAATTATTCACTTATGAATATTTATATTTTTATTTATCAATGGAAAGCCTCCTTTAACGTGTGTATCTCTGTGTTTTCGAGATTTCCTGACATCAGCGCTAGCTGTGATTTATCTTACTGCTGCGCTGCTCACTTTAGTTTATGTTACGTATGAACATTAAGTGATATTACACTCGATCTGCTCCATCGGCTCTGGAGCCAAGAGTCCGGCTCTGCTGGCATTACTGTCTGAGAGACACACAGAGAGAGATTTATTTAAGAGGAGGAACGGCAGCGAAATCAAATGCCTGTAGAGCACGTGACCACGGCAGAGTGATTTTTGCCTTTGAGTTTATTAACATTATTGCTCATCGATATTATGAATAATACAGAGGTTATAGAGAGAGAGAGAGAGAGAGAGAGAGAAGTTACTTGAAGAGTAGATATTAGATGCAAACAATTAGAAGTTTTGCACCTATATATGGTATAGTGTAGGGTTACTGTTTGATATATAGCCTACACTCTAAAAAATTTACCATATTAATTTGACAGAATTATTTTTTTTTTAGAGGTGCTTTACCTGTATTTTGAATTTGACACATTGAGTTGTTTGTTAAAATTCACGGAAATATCCGTAAAATTATTGGGTAATGAGCTGCTAGTACTTTTTCTGTTATTTTACGGATTTATTTTTTACAGTGTAGATATATAAGTGTGCAATAAAAATGTTGAAATAGAGATTTTGGATATTATATAGGTGTATACAGTGATATAGATTTAAAGTCAGGGGTTTATATATAGATTTAGGGGATAATATTTTAGAGATTTATAGGAATATGCAGTGTATATGTAGAGATATTTTACTGTTTAAAAGTTTGGGGTTTGATAAGAAGTCTCTTCTGCTCACTAAGGCTGCATTTTTTTGATGAAAAGTACAGTAAAAACAGTGAAATATTATTATGATTTAAAAAAACTGTTTTCAATTTTAATATATTGTAACGTAATTTATTGCTGTGATCAAAGCTGAATTTTCAGCATCATTACTCCAGTCTTCAGTGTCACATGATCTTCAGAAATCATTCTAATATGCTGATTTGCTGCTCAAGAAATATTTCTGTTGTTGAAAACGGTTCATATTTTTGCAGAAACTGTGATGCATTTTATTTTTCAGGATTCTTTGATGAATAGAAAGTTCAAAAGAACAGCATTTATTTGAAATAGAAATCTTTTGGAACATAAATGTCTTTTCTTTCGCTTTTGAACAATTTAATGCATCCTTACTGAATAAAATTATTAATTTCTCTCTCTCTCTATATATATATATATCTATATATATATCAGATATGCACTGATATTTGTTTTTGCCTGATACTCATAAGCTGATAATGATTTTTATGTTGCAAATTGCAATTACAGACAGTTATTTTCCAAACTCTATAGATCATTAGCATAGTACACTCTGTTTTACATTTAGTGCCCTAAAGCTGGAAAAATATGAGAAAAAAGAAGATTTGAGGCAACTTTGAGATTTAGCTGATTCTCACATTCTTAAATGTGAGCGTAACATCCTAACAAATACAGCAAACGCTTTATATAATGTTCCTCAGAGGCTTTTAGCTGCTCTTAAAGGGGTCATATTATGTTGCTAAAAAGAACATTATTTTGTGTATTTGGTGTAATGAAATGTGTTTATGCGGTTTAAGGTTCAAAAAACACATTATTTTCCACATACTGTACATTATTGTTTCTCCTCTATGCCCCGCCTTTCTGAAACGCGTCGATTTTTACAAAGCTCATCGGTCTGAAAAGCGAGGTGTGCTCTGATTGGCCAGCTATCCAGTGCGTTGTGATTGGCTGAAACAAAGTAGTTTCGCTTTCACAACGAAACACACAGCGTCTTCACGACATGGCGGCAGCAACAACAATACTACAGCGAGAATAAAAGTTACGCCTTCTTTCTTTGCGTGAACATTTGGGCGGCGTTATGCAAATCTTCCCACATCGTGATGTAGATATGTGGGGGCGTGTTAGAACGAACCGTTTTAGGTAGGCGTGGTTGACTCTTAACTTTTATAAAGAATATCTCTTTGGATTTGAGACTTTAGTCTTTGCAACTTTACAGATCTTCTTTATGCACCAAGAGCTTGTAACACTCCAAAGAGAAAGGAAAAATTGAAATCGCATCATATGACCCCTTTAAAGCAAATCTCAAATTTCTACTCTATACATTTAAACACAACTAAACTGAGTTTTCACATGCTTCAGTCATAGAGAGAGATTGTATAGCTGAACACAGACACATGCTGCGCTCGGATTCCTCTATCCTGAGTCTCGCTGCAGTCCGACAAGCAAGAATTACCCATGAGTCACGTTATTGATCTGAGATCCAGAGCCCATCTTACTGCACTCAGCAGCAGCGAGCTGAAGGAGAACCTCCAGCAAGCAGCAGATCAATGAGATCGACCTGCCAGACACTGTCTTTAGAGTTTCTTACAGGCCGTCCTGTTAGTCAACTTCCAGAATGTGCGTCCCATGCAGCGAACCTGGATATAATCCCTTCCCCCTCGTCTTTAGGGTCCCGTAGAGACCCTCCCATCCCCAAAAAATAGATGCTATTGTCTCTCTTTCTCATTTCCCAGAGGACTCTGCAAGCAAGACGTCCTTATGTTCCTTAAACTAACATTTCACTGGGGGTCTCATCAATAATGCCTTTCAGAACGAGCGACGCACGTACATCTAAAGCGGAGCGACCCGCTGTGACGCGTCTCATAGATTATGCGGGTGTGTTTGAGGCCTGCTGCCCCTCCCAGCATCAGAGATGCTGGAGGGATGATGGGATATAAATTGAAGTTTTATGGCTCCCTTGAAGTGTGTACTTCCTGTTTCCTGTGTTGTTTTTTGTAATGGCGTGCTCGTTTGGTTTAAATGCCTCCGCCGGGGAAGCAAATGCAGTTTGAAAGCGTGTGCTTGTCAGTCGTGGATTGTGAGCCAAAAATGTTTAGAAACCAAACCGATTAATCGAATTAAAACTGAAATTGTGATATGGCTTAGTGCGATTGAACAAATCATGCATTTGGGAACACATGCGCCAACCATCTTGCCAAACTTGTAATGAGAGGCACTCATAAACTGGCTGTTTGACTGTCAACAAAAGAGAAGCTTTAAAGACCCCAAGTGGTTTTCCGGCAAAATAAAAGCTTGATGGTTTAATGCTTGAAAATGAACAAATTAAGACCATAATAAATATTAATGCTGTCATTTTAATGTTGTACTTTAAAAATTTGTATTATTATTATTATTACGCACCGAAATTTCTGCATTTTCGGTCGAAATAGAATATTTTGATTTCAGAATTTTCATTTTGGTGCATCCCTAATAATTTAAGTAATATTAATAGTAATATTTCCTATTTTGGTAAAAAAACAAAAACAAAAAAACATATATATATTATTAATAATAATTATTATTATTATTTTTATTATTAATTGTAATATTTCTTATTTTGTTTAAACATTTTATTTAATAATAATAATAAAAATAATAATAATAATAATAATAAATGTTCAGTCAAATTGTGCAGCCTTAGAAACAAGAAAAGCAAACCTGGAGTTTTTTTTTTTTTTAATGGCAACTGCAATTTTTATTGGAAAACACATTTAAGTAGTAATACATTTGTATGCACAAATGTATGCAGTCATACATTTAAGTGTTGATTTTTAGGGACGTTTTTACGAATAACAATTTTGGTATTACATTCAGTCTCCACTTAATGTCCAATCTGGGCCTAAAGCAAAACCAGCTGAGAACCACTGATCCAGACTATATTTCTTGTATGTGTGTTTATATATACTGCACTCATATTTTGGGTTCAAAATTGCCCCAAAGTGAGCTAAATCTGACAAAACCTCCTTTTGGACATCTGGGAATGACCTCATTTGTAAAAACGACATATAAAGAAAGTTAATTCTTGTTAAAAATTCTGAAAATGCAGAAAGTTTTTGGTTAGGCTAAGATTGTAGTATTTATAATTAATTTCATATGAAAACAGAAGTCTGTGGACAGTAAACAACGGCAGACACATTGAGAGTCCATATTTCCATGGTCACCAGCAGGAGAAAACTAGATGATGGTCTGTGTTTATTTGTGTGATTTCATGTTATGCTCAAGTTTATCCAACACTAATCCACCAGTCCAAGACTAATCCACGAGCTAAGCCAATTAGAACCAGTCTGATAATGGTGAGTTTGAGAATCGCTGCGGTCACTGATGGAGTCTCATGCTCAGATTTGAGTGTTGTGGGTCATTGTTTAATTCTCTCTCTCTGTTGATTTATATGTAAATTGGCAGTGTTTCTTGAGGACCATCTGCTGTATTTGGACTCGGGCCGCGGCAGCATCACGACTCCAGGGATTGGATGATCTCTGTATTCCACTACAAACACTCTTAACTAGCTTTGTTCTGTTAAGGCTAACCTAAACCCTAAAATTAGATTTTATTAGAATAGCAAAAAAACATGATTTACTGCATTTAGAAGTTGTTTTGCAATTGTGCACATCCCCGGACATCTCCAAAGACACATTTAACTCACTTGGGTCAAGTTTGTCCACTACATATATAGGATAACTGAGAGACTGCCACAAATATTGATTCTCGAAGAGAAAACCCGTTATTAGCAACCACAGTGTAAACTTATGAATGAAATAACGTGTGTACATCCATTTTTTCCTCATAGATTCATTGTGAATATCTGTTATGCAAATTAATGTAGGCAGCAGTATATATATACAGTGGGTACGGAAAGTATTCAGACCCCCTTAAATTTTTCACTCTTTGTTATATTGCAGCCATTTGCTAAAATCATTTAAGTTAATTTTTTTTCCTCATTAATGTACACACAGCACCCCATATTGACAGAAAAACACAGAATTGTTGACATTTTTGCAGATTTATTAAAAAATATTTTTACATTTTTAAATATTATTTTTAAATATTTTATTTTCCCTCTTGTTTATTTCTTTTAATATTACAGATTATGCAAACTTGTGAGCAATCTATTATGCAAAATATATTCCATGCATGATGGCGAGATTCCATGCAGTTTTCAGCTGTAAATAGTTATTGTTGCAATATCACATAGTTTAAGCTTTGAGTTGCATGTTATATGCATTGATTGAAAAAAATAATAATAATATATTTAAATATATTTAAAATATAAAAAATATTTGTAATTAATTAAAACATTTGAAATATTCTAACATGTTTTAAATATTTTTTTCTTCCTTTTGTTTATTTATTTATTTTTAATATTGCAGATTATGCAAACATGTGAGCAATCTATTATGGAAAATTTTAAATGTTCATATGTGCTATCTGCTTGTCCTCCAAGATTATATTTTTTAGGAAATACCAGCAAATTCTACCTCACATCTGTGAGTTCAGTATTCCTGCATGTCTTGGGAATAATTCAGCATATTTAGAAGCTGGAGCGCTGTGCTTTTTTAATATATGATAAAACATACCCTTAAAGTGTCTGCCTGCACCCCACCCTGTGCAGATCATTAGCATGTACATGAAGAAGCTCTAATGACCGCCGGCGCTGTTATGATCGTCTCTCATGGCTTTAATAGATGCCTAGCTGTGCGCACACACACACACACACACACACACACACACACACACAACTCATTCTCACATCATCCATCTTTGAACATCAGAATGTGTAATTATTTTGTCTGGAGGGTGTGTGTGTGTGTGCATGTTGAAGATGACGGGACGGCCTGCTACCCAGTTTAACCCTGGGAGAGCGCGCGTCCTCCTGGGGATATGTGAAGCGTCATGTCCTGTTGGGCCCGAGCGTGTGGATCTCCGGGGAACGACAGACTGCTAGAGGTTTGAAGCCACTGAACCCAGAGTTTGATCGGCCATCTTGAAATATTCTGTGCATGACAGTTTTCAGAAAGCTATAAATATTTAACTGGTCCATTATCACATAGTTTAATCTTTGAGTTGCATGCCGATTGAAACCTCAGCCGATCTGCTACACTGAGAAAAAAAATGGTGTAGAAATTGTTTTCTTTTAGAAATTGCTGGTAAATGTTTCAAACGGTTACAAAGGCAAGAAACACATTGAATTGAATGTAAAATTTTGAAGTAGAAAAACTGAAATAGTATTTTCTTGTAAAATGTACTTGATGATCTTAGAAATTTTTTTTTTTAATAGTTTGGTTTTATGTGTAACCTTGGGTTCGTCGGTTTCGGATTTATAATTGATCATTTGTGCATTTCCTCTAGTGCCATTTACCTTTAAAGACAGCATGAATTATCATTCACGATGCATTCATTTATGAGTGAAACCAAATACTGCTTTTATCCGTGAGGATTTCATTGCATGCAATATTTTAAAGGAATAGTTCACCCAATAATGAAAACTACTGAAAATGTACTCCTCCTCAGGCCATCTAAATTGTAGATGAGTTTGTTTCTTCATCAGATTTGGAGAAATGTAGCATTGCATCACTTGCTCACTAATGGATGCTCTGCAGTGAATGGGTGCCGTCAGAATGAGAGTCCAAACAGCTGATAAAAACATCACAATAATCCACAAGTAATCCACAGCACTCCAGTCCATCTGTTAATGTCTTGTGAAGACAAAAGCTGTGAGTTTGTAAGAAACAAATCCATGCTTAAGACGTTTTTAACTTCAAACCGTTGCTTCCGGCTAAAATACGAGTCCTCTATCTATAATAAAGCTTCCTCCAGTGAAAAAGTGGTCTGGTCTGAATCAGGAGAGAAATCTGCACAGATCAAGCACCGTTTACAAGCCAAAACAGCTCTAAACAAATATGTGGCTGGATTTTGATGTGAGAGACAACAGGAGAAGGACTTTTTCACTGGAGGAAGCGTTATTATGGATTATGGACTCGTATCTTAGCCAGAAGCAATGGTTTGAAACAAAACCAAGGCTTTGTAAAAGAGCATAATAGGACCCCTTTAAGATGCTTTCAGTGTAGATGTCTCAGGATCAGACATTTTGTGTCTATAACGCACCCTCTCACGCGTGCGTCTCTGTTTGGTATAATTGTCTTAACACCAGCTTGAACACAAGATTAAACCGCATGTGTGCTTCACGGAGGTAATGAAAAGCTGTTTCTGGCCTTGCGTTGCAGGTCTCCAACAAGCCATTTCACGCAGCTGGAGGCAAATTAACCCGCATGTCGGGGAAACATTTCCCAAACATGTCAGGTGATTCGAACGAATGTCACAACATCAGCGGTTAATTAGCATGAACCAGGAGTAATCAGAAACCCTGCCTATATCTTCTGTGTTTCTAGAGTCTATCGAGAAGAGCCCAGAATTGAATTACGAAAACCCTACTTACACGCTCAAACTCGACCTGCCTGACAAGGCGAATCCATAAATTCACAACTCCTACATTTATAGCAGCGGCTGTGCTTCTGTCGCTTCCCGCTCTATTACACCTCCAGAGAGACGAGAGCTATTCTTATCCTGATGAATGATGCTCTGTTCTGTGTGATCTCACATGAGCTCAGAAAACACATCTCAGCTCTGTCAGCATGCTCATTTAGTGTTATTTATGTAGTACTGTAGAATTTATTCATATTATGAGTTCCCTTTTATTTTTACATTTTTTTTTTCATTTTAATTTCAGTTTAGAATTGTCATTTTATGTCCTTCTGTCATTTTGTTGTTTTTTTTAATATTTCTGTTTAGCTTTAATTTTTGTATATTTTTAATAGTTTTTAATCTAATATTTTATTTTACACTGTAAACAAAATCTGTGACATTTACGGTAAAATACCGGCAGCTGTGGTTGCCAGAACGTCACCGTAAAAAATATGGTAGCAACATTTTAGGTTTTACAGACTTAACTTAAATTCACAATAAAATACCGTATTTCATTAACTGATGTAATGTTAATAAACCAACATATTGAAGTGTTAATATCTGTTTTGAACCATTGTAATGCACTGATAACCACCAAAAACTGGTGGTGATGAGAAAGTCACATGATGAACCAAAGCTGTTTTCAGCTGTCACTTGAAAATTGTCAGGGATTCAGCATTGTAATGTACACAACTGATAAGAAAAAACTAAGAAGAAAAAAAAAACCATCAAATATGAAGTGTCATGCAGAGAATTCTGGGAGTGTCAATTTACGGTTTTTCACTGTAAATTATAAAATGACTTTTTATGTAACAAGTTTTTACTGTAGCATTTTACAGTCGTTTACTGTTAAAATTACAATAATTTTTTACAGTGTAGATTTATTTCAATTAATGAAATCTATTTTAAATAATAATTTGGTGTTTAATTTTACTTGCCATTTGTTTTATGGAATGAAGAGAATCATATATCTGTACTTTTTGTTTGTTTGTTTCTGCGTTTATCTCACAATTCAGATTTTTTTTTCTTTTTTGCAATATTGAGAATATAAACTCAGAATTGTGAGATAAAGTCATAATTGTGAGATATAAACTCAGAATTGCAAGGAAAAAGTCAGAATTCTGAGTTTACATCTTGCAGTTCAACTTTTTTAATTGCATAATTGTTATTGCGACATCTTTTTATATATTTTTTTATTTTATATCTTGCAATTCTGACTTTGTTTAAAAAAAAAAAATCTCAATTGTGAGAAGTCAGAATGATCTTTTCCATTCGTTTTAGAGTGAAAAAGATAAGCCTTGAAAAGGCTAAGCGGGTGGGTTTTGTGCATCAGCATCATTTAGCTTGTTTCCAGTCAGTATTGCAATTGAAATTAATGGGAGTTTGAGTTAATTATATCTTTTTTTGGAATCAGAACTGCTCACTGAAGCTCCAGTTGGCCTGTAGACATGAGAATCAAGACTAATTGTGCTGATGTTGAGTGTTTAAAGGAAAACCATCTGAATAAAGCAGCTGAGGATGAAGCAGTGAAGCCCTGTCAGGATCAGTGACGGCACCTGACTATCACATGACTAAACTCCCGATGATGACTGATGTCTCGCCGGTACGTCACACAGGACAGCCGTCAGGTGTTTATCATGTCAGTTAAGTGTGGATGACCTGACAAACAGAGCGCTGAGTCACAGGTACACGCTAGAACTACAGCACTTCCTCTACTGATGTGTGTTTGGTGGTTTTCAGGTCTCAGAACTTGGTTCTGGTTTTTGCATTTGCTCTTTGAGACAATGAAGAGGAACACGCAGGCTCAGCTGTGAATGAAGCCCTTTGTTTGCTTGAATGAAAAGCACCTGAGGTTTGTTAGACACTTGTGTGTGTGTGTGTGTGTGTGTGTGTGTGTGTGTGTGAAGACCAAAGTCCCAGAGACTTCCTCACTTCCTCATTCTTGCTGTTTCACTGGTCTTTGTCTCTAAAACACTTGTGTACTTGTGTTTGGTGATTTTAAATAAAGTAATTGTGACGTTATATCTGGCAGTGTGGCTCACAATGGCAACTTTGTTCCTCATAATTGCTTTAAATCACTGGCTTTGTTTCTTATTTTAAACTATCTCACTACTATTTTGTACTTTTTTCTTTTGTAATTTTCTTTAGTTGTGTTTAATGTGTGTGTTCAAATCACTATATTCTCTTTCTTTATTTGTTCTGCCTATACACTGCATTCATTCATTCATTTAATTGATCTATTCATTCTTAATTTATTTTTTATCTATTTATTCTTTTTATTTAACTATTTATCTAATATGTCTTTTTTTCTAATTTGTCTAATTTTATTTAGGTATTTATTATATAATGATTTCATTTTTATTTCTTTGTCCAATTGCTCTTTCTCTCCCAAAAATTAATTAATTAGTTCATTTATTTATTTATTTATCATCCATCCATTTGTTTATCTGTATTTATTTGTTCTTTTTATTTTTATTTAAATATTTATTTATTTATTCATTTTAAATAATCTATTATTATTTATCTATTTATTCTTTGTTTTTTGTTTTTTATTTACCCATTTATCTATCAAATTTTTTTTAAAAGAGTCCAACCACTCTTTCTCTCCATTATTTATTTATTTAGCTAGTTATTTATCTTTATTTATCAATTAATTATTTTATGTATCTATGTTTTAAATTTTTTTAAATAGATGCGTGCATGTGTTTTTAGTCACATCTTTTTGTAGACACGTTTATCAGCAGATGAACTTTAACACCTCGACTCTCTATTTAATTTAACTAAGGGGTGTGTGTGTGTGTGTGTCTGATAAAAGAGACCACAGTGATGACAGACCTCTGCTAAATGTGACAGCACTGTTTGAAATGTGAGTCTGCATGGGCGGTGTGTGTTTGTGTGTGTGGGCGTGGGCGTGTGCGTGTGCGGTGTGTGTGTGTGGGTGTGGGTGTGGGTGTGGGTGGGTCATGTTTTGCCTATTGTGAGGACTAAAAGTCTCCGAAAGGATAGTTCAACCTGAAATCAGCTACATTGAGGGAGCAGCCGACAGAGAGAAAAACGACTTAATAAACATATAAATAATGATTTCGGGAGAATATAAAACTGCAAAAAGGTTTTGTGTGAGGTTTAAATTTAGGGTTAGGCCTAGGTCAAAGGAAAGTCCCCACCATGATAGAGAAGGGTTTCACACAACAGACCCTGTCGATCTCAAACAGTCGTTCACCAGCTGTGTGTGCATGTGTTACTGTGTCTTTAACACACTCATGTTGTATGGTTGTTTGCCCTGCTGCCTTTCTGATGTCTGTTTGCTCATGGCTGAAGTGTGTTTACAGGTAATACTCTTTCCTTTTTGTATTATCTGTATGTGTGTGTTTCTCAGACTCGGCTATCATGTTACACCATTCATGTCCAGTCAGTCACAGATCAAACTCATAGTCTTTCCTGTTCACCTGTGACATCACATCAGGGAGGCCACAACCTCTTAAAACCAGCACACACACACACACACACACTCGCTCAGAGTCCGACGGGATCTAAAGGTGCTGTTCTTACTGGAATACTGCTGGGATTGAGTGTCAGTATGCTGGACGGTGTTTGGTGAGGTTAAGTTTTATTACAGACTATCAGCAGATGTGCATTTTATATTCATATGTCCGTGTGAATGATCTGCGACTCAATCTAAATGTCGAGATGTTCACTCGAGGTTAGTGATGGACTAAGATTTGGCCATTTTGAGTAAATGTTGTGTAAAATAGATGTTAATTTCATTCAGTAGGCTTGTGCATCTCAATTGCTGTCATTAAAGTGCATTATGCTGCTCTCTATTGGCACTGATTGACCGATATCATACAATTACTTCTTCTAGAGCTGACAGTTTTGTATGTAAAGATAAGGATTGTGTTAGTTTTGTCAATGTCTAGGCTGGTCAGTGCTTGTATTTGTCGTGATGCTGTTATCTCCGAGTCTTGTTTGGATTGTGTGCATAGATTCACATAATTTGTCCAATTTTGTTAATGGCATAAAGATTTTAGGGTAGAACTCACATTTACATTTATTCATTTAGCAGAGACTTTTATCCAGAGCAATTTGTCATAGAGTCAAAAATTGTCATAGGAGACAATGCCAGGTTTAGTTAAAAAAAAAAAAATATATATAAATAAATAAAAGAATAGATGTGAAATTCGTGGTGAAATGAAATGCAGAAAAGAAAAAAAAAACAATAATAATAATGTGTATGTATTATTATTATTATTATTCATATGAATGTTTAAGGAAAAGTGTATCTTATTGAAACTGGTCTCTGTTTTTTTCACTTTTTAATTACCTTTCTTGTTCATTTAAAATTGTCATTGTGCCAAATTAATTTTTAAAAGCACAAATATTCTCTGTAGTAGAGTAGAGGTGAAATAATAAATATATATATATAATATATATAATAATATGTAATAATAATATGTTTTATTATTATTATTATATGAATGTTTAAGGAAAAGTGCATCTTAGGCTTTGTAACTGGTCTCTGTTTTTTCCCCTTTAAATGAGCTTTCTAGTTAATTTTAACTAGATTTGTTGGTCAATTTAAAATGGTCCATGTGGCAAATTAACTTTTAAAAGCACAAATATTCCATGTAGTCTCTGTGTAGACATTAATGTCAGCTCATTAACCTGTATGTGCAACATTAATACAACGATTTGAGCAAAACGTTGTTTAAAGTAGTTTTAAATGGAGAACAGCATGTCACACATGTCAGCTTCCAAAAAGCATTTCATATTAACTGGGTACAACCCAAAAATAATACAGTCTCTCCAGTATTACGTAATCCTGGTTTATTGAGTCGAGGTGTCAGGACTGATGTCAGAGCCGCTGCACTGAATCATGCAAAGACAGGGCTGTTTTTGGTCTGTTTGCACCTTTCTGAAAAGAAAACTCAAGAACATTCAGTTATGCTTCAGTTTGTGGTGTTTAATAAGGGAATAATTATATTGTTATTGTTCATATTAGGGTTGGTGATTTGAATAAAGCTTGAGGTTGGTATGATTTTTTTTTTTTTATGTATTTGAAAGAAGTCTCTTTTGCTCACCAAGGTTGCATTTAGTTGTTAAAAAAATACAGTAGAGTCATTAATATTGTAAAATAGTATTACAAATTAAAATAACTGATTTCTATTTGAATATATATTAAAATGTAATTTATTTCTGTGATCAAAGCTGAATTTTCAGCATCATTACGCCAGTCTTCAGTGTCACATGATCTTCAGAAATCATTCTAATATGCTGATTTGCTGCTCAAGAAACATTTCTGATTATTATCAATGCTGAAA
This sequence comes from Sinocyclocheilus anshuiensis, assembly GCF_001515605.1. Lineage (NCBI taxonomy): Eukaryota > Metazoa > Chordata > Actinopteri > Cypriniformes > Cyprinidae > Sinocyclocheilus > Sinocyclocheilus anshuiensis. The sequence continues at coordinate 889,070 of NW_015549709.1, forward strand.
AGAGTTGTGCTGCTTCATATTTTTGTGGAAACCGTGATATGTTTTATTTTTCAGGATTCTTTGATGAATAGAAAGCTCAAAAGAACAGCATTTATATGAAATTGAAATCTTTTGTAACATTATATATGTCTTTACTGTCATTTTTGATCAATTTATTGCATCCTTGATGAATAAAAGTATAAATTTCTTTACAAAAAAAAAAATCGTACTGACCTATAACGTGCTTTATATAAAAATAATACATAGAAATATATTGGTCTGAAACTACATCAGAGGATGTTTTCTTCCTGCCTTAGCTGTTTTTTCCTGCTGTGTCCTAGTTTAATCTAAATACCATTAAAAGAAGATTGGTGGTAATTTGGTAAATCTAATCATGCTTTCAGTTTCATTCCAGCAACCCCTGCGGTTGATTTACTTTAGCCCCTCCCTTTTCAGCAACTCACTAGCACGGATTGGTTGTGTGTTTCAGATTTAGCCACGCCCACAACTGAAGATGTCAGACAATGGGGAAGTAGAAGACAAGCCGCCAGCTCCGCCCATGAGAAACACCAGCACCATGATTGGCTCGTCCGGTAAAGACTCAGGCCCACTGAATCACGGCTCCAAACCCCTGCCGCCCAACCCGGAGGACAAGAGGAGAAAAGAAGGCTTCATCCGATCCATACTCACCGGAGGAGGAGACAAGAGTGAGTGACAGGCATTGAAAACTCATTTTTAAAGAACTGTTATTAAAAAAAGAGGACTTAAAAGCAATCCAGCAAGAACAGAATTTATGTAGGGAGTCATTCAGGGTCAAAGCTCACAATAAACACATCTGTTTTGCAAATAGCAACTTTATGACTGTAAGCCTTTTGTCTTTGAGGTTGATATTCTCCTTCATTTGTGGCAGCAGATTCTCACACTTTCTCATTGTATAACACGCGTCTCCAAACACCTGTGCATCCACACGTGTCTCTGTGTCAAGAGTCCGTCTCACTCCTGCATTCTGAGCGGCTCGTCTTTCTGCAGGCCTGTTTTGTGTTAATTACCAGCCCGTTAGCACATCATTAATATTAAAGACCCTGCCTGGCTTCAGCTCACAGCAGATGAGGACGTTTATAATAGGCATTAGCAGCATCTGCACACATGAGTGACACTGGAAAACAGCGCAATAGATGCATGACTGTGTATATATTGTAATAATGTCTTTATGAAATCCAAAAAACGTATGAGATTAAAATGGCAGAAATCTGGTATATTGTATAAAAATAGTGTTAAAGACTTGCACTAAAAGGAGATTCCTTAAAAACTAGATAGACAGACAGACAGACAGATAGATAGATAGATAGATAGATAGATAGATAGATAGATAGATAGATAGATAGATAGATAGATAGATAGATAGATAGATAGATAGATAGATAGATAGATAGATAGATAGATAGATAGATAGATAGATAGATAGATAGATAGATAGATAGATAGATAGATAGATAGATAGATAGATAGATAGATAGATAGATAGATAGATAGATAGATAGATAGATAGATAGATAGATAGATAGATAGATAGATAGATAGATAGATAGATAGATAGATAGATAGATAGATAGATAGATAGATAGATAGATAGATAGATAGATAGATAGATAGATAGATAGATAGACAGACAGACAGACAGACAGATATACAGATAGATAGATAGATAGACATACTGTAAATTTACAACTGCAAAAGCAACTAGCCTACGAAATGCTACCAAAATAATAGCAGCATGTTAAACATGCCAGCAAAATTGTTAACAATGTGCTAAAAACATACCATCAACATCTTGAAACATGCTAAAAATGCTACAAACTTGTTGAGAGAAACATACTAACAATGTGTTAAATCATACTAACAACGCACTAAACCAGGCTACTAACATGTTAGCAATGTTTTAACACATACTAGCAACATGTTGACCCTCTAAAACTAACACTTTCTATTCTATTTCTATTGTCTACTTGTTTTCTTTTATTTATTATAAAAACGTAACTCTCTAACACTAGCACTCTCTATTCTATTTCTATTCTATCTACTTGTTTTCTTTTATTTATTATAAAAACTTAACTATCTAACACTAGCACTCTATTCTATTTATATTCTGTCTACTTGTTTTCTTTTATTTATTATAAAAACTTAACTCTAACACTAGCACTCTATTCTATTTCTATTCTATTTACTTGTTTTCTTTTATTTATTATAAAACTTAACTCTAACACTAGCACTCTCTATTCTATTTCTATTCTATCTACTTGTTTTCTTTTATTTATTATAAAAACTTAACTATCTAACACTAGCACTCTATTCTATTTATATTCTGTCTACTTGTTTTCTTTTATTTATTATAAAAACGTAACTCTCTAACACTAGCACTCTCTATTCTATTTCTATTCTATCTACTTGTTTTCTTTTATTTATTATAAAAACTTAACTCTCTAACACTAGCACTCTATTCTATTTCTATTCTATCTACTTGTATTATTTTATTTATTATAAAAACTTAACTCTCTAACACTAGTGTTCTCTATTCTATTTCTATTCCATCTTTTATTTATTATAAAAAAAACATAACCCTCTAACACTAGCGTTCTCTAGTCTATTTCTATTCTATCTACTTGTTTTCTTTTTATTTCTACGTGTACTGTGTTAGACTTGCCAGGACTTGTCGCAACACTTACATATTATTGCTCTTTTGTTGGTTTGATTGCTTCTGTTGTACTCATTTGTAAGTCGCTTTGGGAAAAAAGCGTCTGCTAAATGTAAATGTAATGTTAAAACATGTCAGCAACATGTTAAAACATGTTAACAATGTGCTAAAACATGCTTCTAACATGCTAGCAATGTGTTAAAATGTTAGAAAAAGGCTAAAACGTGAGAAACGTTAACAACATGTTAAAATATGCATGCTATGATAGTCTGTCTGTCTCTGTTTTTCTGATGTACTGATGGCCTTCAAAACCTTCAAACTTCAAGCTTTAACAATACTTAAAACTGAAAACCTTCACGTTTCTTCAAACTTGTTAGTCAGGTTTTCTAAAGCCAACATTTTAAATCATTATATAAAATATAATTTCAAAAACATTTTTTTATACAATAGTTTCCCGCCATTCTGTACTGTATGTGTCTAATAAAGAGACAAAATGAAAAACGTGTTGTATGTTTACAATAAGTGCTTGGAATCATCTACATTTAAACATCCCTTAACTGTTATTCTCTTCTTTCACTCAACTATGTCTCCGCCCCCATCCTCGTCTTCAGCCAATAAGAAGAAAGAGCGTCCGGAGATCTCTCTGCCGTCGGACTTTGAGCACACCATCCATGTTGGCTTTGACGCTGTCACTGGAGAGTTCACTGTAAGTCTGAGCAAAGACCTTTTCCTGCAGGATGCCCACATGTAGAAAACAATTCTATTTATGCCTTCAGACATTATCACATATGCATATATTTCTAGATCATTAGACTCTCTTTTTGTGACTTCACATTTGATTGTGTATCCAGTTTAAGACAGTTTGAGATTTGTATCCAACCACTGGGAACAAAATATTGACTTTTTTGACAAATTATAGCCAAATCTAAATGGAAAATTAATTAGGAGCTTGTTAAATAGCACTTTTAGTCTGCACTTATCCTGTAAAATGAATGAACTCACCTGATTATAAAGAGAAAGTGCTAAAGAAAGCACGCAAAAAAGGACAAACGGAAAGAAAAATGGCTGAAGATGTTCATTTGACATCAGCAACCCAAATATAGAAAATGAACCTCCAGCAGTTCAGACTCGCAGGATTAACCTCCGGGTCCAGATCTGTCTTCCTCTTTACATCTGGATTATTATATTTGATAATATATTAAATGAGCTGTGGTCTTTTCCTGACCCCTAAATCAGCCGTAGTTTTCCTCCGTATGACTCTGAGTTGAGTTCAGTGTGTGTAATGAGTGTTAATGAGAGCTTTTTGGCATGCGCATGCTTTCATTGTCACTGGCATAGGCTGATTACCGTGGTTTACTCCATGCTTGTGTTTGTGGCTCTCTATGTAGGGCATGCCTGAGCAGTGGGCACGGTTGCTCCAGACGTCCAACATCACCAAACTCGAGCAGAAGAAGAATCCTCAGGCCGTTCTGGATGTGCTTAAATTCTACGACTCTAAAGAAACAAACAACAGCCAGAAATACATGAGCTTTACAGGTGTGACGCACACTTCCATATTACAGCTATAGCAGTGTAGATGTCAGTAACATCTCACATAATTGTAATTATATATCATACAGTTATATGTATATATATATATATATATATATATATATATATATATATGTGTATGTATGTATGCATGTCGTATGTATCTTTTATACCTAATGCAGATTAAACATATCCAGCTGTCATTCTTTTCTTTTAAATAAGATGCGATCTGGCGCTGTAATATGTTGTTTTTGAAATGTTCGTTGTGATGTTATTAGTGACGGAACGTTCTCTTTACACACGGGCGCTTCAATCTATCGCTTAATGACGTTGCAGAGACTATATACAGTATTTATTCCAGTTAAATCACAAAACAAAATACCCTGCTCTTGATATACAATCACTGATGATCACTTTTGATTATAATAAGGGGAAAAAAATATACGAGGGCTTATTAGAACGCGCCTAACGAAAATTTTACCACTAGACTGTTTAGAAATACGATTGTTTATTGCATATCTATGTATTTATTCACTGACGTGAAGAATCTCGGGCCTAATAATATATTTGATTATAGTGCATGTAAGAATGAAACTATCATGTTAAAAATGAGTTCTATGTCGATACATTAACCACCCCCACACACACACACACACACTCCTGTCCCACCCACTTTTTAAAACAAAGTTACGCCACTGTCAGTGGCTTTATATCAGCCACCAAATCCATTATAAATCAGCAGTTGAAAAAACAATGTCAGTGATATGTTGTCTATAGATTAGTTCTATGTCTCTTTCTCATTTCTCATTCGTCTGTTTTTAATTTCAGATAAAGGTGCGGATAGCTACAGCTCTTCCAACGCAGTGGTGAGTCATTGTGATGTCCGACTGTGTTTTCCAGGTTTATCTGTGACACGCAGAGAAGCTTTTGAGGTCAGGAGGGGAATATGGAGAAATGTTCTCTCGGCTCACGTGACAGATTGACAGAGGACGGGACGGGAGGAAGTTTGCTTGGGGGAAGAGAAGGGAACCGAGAGCTGAAATGGGGGGGGGGGATGCAGTGAACAACAAGGTGACAGAGTCCCATAAGAGCTGCCCACTCAACAGAAGGACAGAACTGATGCCAGCCACTCGAGGCTGTGCCAGCGGGTTCATCTCTCTCTCTCTCTGCACTGTGAATCAGCATCTTTTTCGTCCAGTTCTCCTGCTGAGTTGTGCCATATCCGTAGCTCAGATCGAATCAGGTTAGATGCAAAGCAAGATGGGGAGTGAAGTTTTAGTTGTGGTGTATGGGGTCAGCTGGTGAGGCCCGCGGGAGGGTTGAATGCGGTCAGCGCTGCTCTCGTGGTTGGCATGTTGGCGTTAGGTTTGTTTTGCACTCATGTTGTGATGTCAGTCGGTCAGCCTCACTTCCTGCTCGGCTTGTTTGACGCTCTGCAGAACTCCAAGACCGTTTCCGAGACCCCTGCTGTGGCCACCGTTTCTGAGGATGATGATGAGGATGAAGCCACGCCTCCACCCATCGTTGCACCCCGTCCCGAACACACCAAATCTGTGAGTATTTACTTATATGGGTCAATGTTAAGGGATCAAATGCTAAGGGTTTTCCAGGGTGTATATATATGATTTATATACTAGTATAGTTTTTTATAGTTAATTATTTATTTATTAATTATTTTCATGAATTAATTATTTGTTAAATAATTATGAAATGTATTTTTGAATTAAATTTTTGTTTGTATAATTTAAGTTTTGTAAGTGTAATTTTTAGCAATTTGTTTGCTTTTAAATATTATCATATAGGTTTAATTTTTTTACATTTAATTTTTATTTCAGTTTAAATTTTTTTATTTATTTCCAGTTTGTAATTTTAGTGTGTCAGCTTAAATTTATTTCAGTTAGTTGCCAAGGCAACAGTTCTAATTTCATTTGATTTAAGTTTTAGATATTAGAAGTTTGAGAGATAAGTCTCTCTTTCGCTCTCGGATTGAGTTTAATATGCTTTATAGGCATGACAAAATTCTACTTTCATTTTGTCAAGAAGTGGAAAAGTAAAATAACACTAGTGCAAATTTAAAAAATTAAATAATGGGTGTAAAATAAAATGCAAAGACTCACTTTGAGATGTTGGCTTAAATGCTTACGGGAAATAAAAAAAAAATTGAGTTAATTTTATTTAGGCCTTATGTTTGGGTGGTTGCTAGGTGGTTGCAAAGGTGATTAGCTTTTATTTTAATATTTTTATTTTTAAATATTAATATATTGGTTTAATTTTTTTATTTCATTTTTAGTTTCATTTTTATTTTATTTTTTTAAGTAGTTTTTTAAGTAGTTTTGAAGGGGTTAGTAGGTTATTGTGGTTGGTGGCTGGTTAAACAGACAGACAGGCAGTTGTAAGGTGTTTTAGGTGTTGTGGGTGTTGGCTGGCAGATGCAGATACGTGACAGTCCGGTCTGTAGTCTGGAATAATGAGTTTCTGACTCTAGACGCCTCCAAGCTAACCTGTAATTACAGAATAAATATGCATGTGTTCAGAGCGGGGGTAGGTGACTAGAGCTTTATTACAGGAGTGTGTGTGTGTTTGAACCTCGTTACCTTCCTTTCATCTGTCTGGAGATCACTGGATCAGGCTTCTAGGTGCCCGGATGATTAAAGATGCTCCATCAGGGCTCATTCATGTGTGGTTTTGATGTGAAGGGGTTTCACCCTCTTTAGGTCAGAGGAGATGAATGATGTCCTGTAATGTCTTCACACTCACACACATGACACTGCTTTTTGTGGCTTGTAGTGCATGTCTGATAACTTTGAGCTCATGTTACCGTTTTCACTAAAAAATTGCCAAAATGAGCAAAATATTATAGAGAAAACAGAGGATAAATATGGAAAACTTCACTCAGAGCGTAAGTCATTGGGGGAAAAAAAAGAATAATAATCTTGTTTCTGAGAAAAGTTGAAATGTTGGAGTGCGGCTATGTTATGAAACGGTTATGTTTTGTGAAAATGTATTGGGACTTTTTTATTTAATCAAAAATATATATATTTTTTAATTAATTAAAATTTGTGTTGTTGTTTTGATATATATATATATATAGCATTTCTAGTTTTCATTTAATTTTTTTTTTGTTTTAGTTTTTACACCTCTGTTTTTCTGTTTATTTTATTTTATTTTATTTTGCCAAGGCAGCATTCATTTTCATTAACGATTTTTATTTTTTAGTTTTACTCCTTTTATTTTTTTTTCAGCTTTGTTTCAGTTAACAAACAATTTAAACAAATTTGAATAGTTGTAGTTCAGAATAAAAACGCTGTTTTTTTTTAAACACTCTTTTCAGACTAACTTATTTTCATACAGTATGTGTCTTAACGTTGTTGTGAAATTGGGATATTCAGAAAGCCGATGCTCTGATCTTCATCTGTTCGTGTTGTACTGGTGTTTTATTAACCCTTTGCACACAAAGCTTGTGTTTGTTCTGATGTTAAAAGTAAAGAACAGTATTTTCTGTGTTTTTCTCTCTGAATGAGTGTCAGGATGGACGCTGCTCATGGTGTCACTGTGGTGAATCAACTTCTGACTGCACACTTCAGCTCTTTGGCTGCTTGTTTGTGCTGTTTTTTGTCTCCAAAATGAATTAAAGAACATAAGCCCAACCCCAGTGTTGTAAAGTAATCTTCTAAGAAAAGAGTAGGAAATATAATACGTGTCAGCGATCTGGTTCTGTTTGAACAGATTAAGAAGCGAGGCTCCTGTGAGCAGAAATGTTGAGGGTTTTGTTCGGCTTGTGAAGGTCTGAGGAGAGAATTATATTCACTTGAGTCACTTCAGACCGAGCTGTGCTGGAATCCATGTTTTATTGTCTCTGTGGGTACCAGCAGCCCGGTCCTTTCCCAGAATGTCTTGTGAATCATCCATTGCTCCGTTTGGGCCCCATGTGGTCTGACACGCGTGTCTTAGAAACTGGACTGGAAACTATAGTTTATTTGATATATACATTTATTTATTAGTTTTATATTATATTTTTATATATTATATTTATAATTTATGTTTTTATTTTATATATATATATATATATATATAAGAATGTTATGTGTGTGTGTGTATAAATATATAAAAATATAATATAAAACTAATAAATAAATGTATATCGCATTGTGAATTATATACAGTACACTACCATTCACAATTTTGGGGTCAGTAAGATTTTTTTTTTTATATAAGAAATGAATACTTATTCAGCAAAGATGCATTATATTGATCAGAAGTGACAGTTAAGACATTTATAAAGTAACAAATAAATGCTGTTCTTTTGAACTTTCTATTCATCAAAGAATCCTGAAAAATAAAATGTATCACAGTTTCCG
>NW_015549709.1:897697-902764 GCF_001515605.1 Sinocyclocheilus anshuiensis
TTGAGCAGCAAATCAGCATATTAGAATGATTTCTGAAGATCATGTGACACTGAAGACTGGAGTTATGATGCTGAAAATACAGCTTTGATCACAGAAATAAATTACATTTTACAATGTATTAAATAGAAAACACTTACTTTAATTTATAATAATATATCACATTTTTTACTATTTTTTACAGCATTTTGTATGAAATAAATGCAGCCTTGGTGAGCAGAAGAGACTTCTTTACAACCCCAAAGTTCTGATTAGTGTATTTAAAAAAATGGCAGATAACAATAATAAAATATTTATTAATGATGCATTTATATTATATATATATATATATATTTTTTTTTTATTTTTTTTTTTATAGAGTATATTTATTTAATCCATCCAAGGCATAGCTGTGCTATTCTCTCTTCAGGTCTCTTTTTCCCATGTGATAATAATTTACATACAAATCAATATTTCATGTCCAATGATTTATTTATTTAGTAAGTAGCCCTGTAATAAGCAGGGTAATGTGCAGTCAGCGAGAGATTATTGCTAAATAAACCCCAGATCACACTTTCAAGGTTTATTTTATGTTAATGACCGGCTGGCTGCACATTATTCCTGACATATCAAATATGTGTGATGTATTTATTTTTGGAAAAATTCAAACCTGCTTTGATCTCTTGATCGAGTCGTTCATGCCATGCTTATTTTTTGCGTTGCCTTATTTTATTCTCGTTATTCTTTTATTTTATATGCATTGTTATTATTTAGCATGAAATGATTCCCAGTCATTTAGTTTGAGCTGATCTAGAGATGCATGACTTTCTAAGAACCTGTATCTTATTAAAAACCCCATATGCTCCAGACGTGCTCAGATCGCCCTCTGCTGGTAAGAACGGGATGCTGCTGCAGTCATCCAGTGTGTCTCTCCTGCCCCGCTCTGTCACTTCAGGCCCCTCTTGGCCAAAGATTCGTCGTCCACCATTTAAAACGGCCGTTCATCAATAGTTGCCGGGTTACACATCAAGCTGAAGATGTTCCTGTCTTTCCCTGAATTTAAGACGTCGTAAAACTCTGATCAGAACTCGGCCTTCTTCCTTTCTGTGTTTTCCAAGCCTCTGTTACCTCACTGCCTGTAACTCTGTCTTTTCCTAAGGGTTTAGAGGCCTTTTCTTCCCCATCTCTCTCATTGCTCAACATGTTTTGACTGGAAACGATCGTGTGCTTTCCTTCACAGCATGTGTCTGATCTCAGTTCATGACTGTTTGAGTAACAGACGATTGTGTCTTATAGCTGAGCATCCCTCTTCTGATATGTGACCATTGTGAGGGAAATGATTCTTACAAACAGCTGCTTGATATGGCAAAAATTAAATGCCATTTATTTTGACAAATATTTGCCTCCAATTACAAGCCGCAACATGATAGGCTATATATTTAACAAAAGGCATAGTGAAAGACTAAAAGAACAAAGCATTTGAAAAGAGCTTGCAAGCGAGGCCTGTCGTGATTTCCAGCAAAACACAAGCAATGTGACGAAGTTGAGCAGAGCTCATGCCTCAATTAATATTTCATTCACATTGTTTGTATGGAACCCAGCTACTAAGAGAAGAGAAGATGAGATAAAAAGTAAAATAAAATAAAAAATATAAAACAAAATAAAATAAGAAAAACGGCATATAATATAATTGTGCTAAATAGTATTTTGTTTACCTGTAATATATATAATTTTATTAATTGTATAACTTTTTGTAAAGTATTAAAGTACAAAATATTATAGAGAAGTATTAAAAATTAAATATATATTTGCTTAAGAATATTTTTATTATAAACGTAAAATCAACTTTTTAATTTTAAGTTTATATTTCTTTAAAAAATATAAAACAAAATAAAATAAGAAAAACAGCATATAATATAATTGTGCTAAATAGTATTTTGTTTACCTGTAATATATATAATTTTATTAATTGTATAACTTTTTGTAAAGTATTAAAGTACAAAATATTATAGAGAAGTATTAAAAATTAAATATATATTTGCTTAAGAATATTTTTATTATAAACGTAAAATCAACTTTTTAATTTTAAGTTTATATTTCTTATTGCAATAAAATAAGACTAAACTGAAAAAAAGATTTTATTTTCATTTGTTGTTATATTTTCCTTTTTTTTACTATTTTACATTATATTTATTTCTTTTACTTTTGTTTTCTTTTTAAAGGTATATTTTTTTATTATAAACGTAAAATCAACTTTTTAATTTTAAGTTTATATGTCTTATTGCAATAAAATAAAAGACTAAATTTTCTTGCATTTTTGCACTTCAGTAATCGTATATAATAATCGTACAATAATATATTTATATATATATATATATATATAAAATTAGGTAAATTTTTCAACTTGCATGCACTATTGTAAGGCAGCCTAGCCTAGCCTTGAGCCTTTATTTTGACTGATTTAAAAAAGTAAATAAATAAACAAACACCTCCATCTAATCTCCAGTTTAATAATGGCACAAGGTCATATCACTATATTGATTATAAATTCGATTCGTTGTGCAGCTCTCTCACAATCCTGAAACACTGCATTTTCATTCCTTTACTTCGTCTTTTAAACAGCTGCCTCCTCCCCCCATCTGTGTCTCTTCAGTTTTCATTTTTTGTGGCGTTTTGTTTTTCTTGAAATAACATGTGGCCTCCACTCCACAGGAAGTATAGTCAGCGTGGGCGACCCGAAGAAGAAGTACACACGATTTGAGAAGATTGGCCAGGGGTGAGTTTAATGATGGATGTCTTATTATTTATGCCAGATCCCACAGTCTTCAAACAATCATCCTGATCTTCATTTCCGTCCCTCATCAGGGCGTCTGGAACGGTCTACACAGCCATAGACATCGCCACGGGACAAGAGGTGAGACATGTTTCTCATACAGATGTCAGCTAGATGCGTGTTTGCTCATCTGCAGTATGACACCAGAACACTTCCTTACAGGTGTTAAAACAACATTCAGCACATGCATGACGTATTGCATGTGTTAAATCATGTTTGTCCAAGAAATGTCATGCTTAAAATAGAATATCATGAGATCAATACTTACACAAACTCCACTATAAGGCAAGCAACACTATTATTATAGCTCATAGGGTTATTGAGTTAAAAAACATATTGTATAAAATAATAAGAGAATATATTCAGAGAATATTTTTTTTATTAAGTTTACTACTTTAATTTTGTTTCTTACTGCAGTAAATTAAAATAAAATAAAAACAGCATAAAATTATTTTTAAAATTATTTACTACTGCTACTTCAAATAATACCATTATTAAAATAAAATTAAAATAAAATAAAATATAAAATAAAATTAAAAAAAATTATACATAACTATTTACTGTTTTGTTTACCTGTAAAATATCAAATTTTATTAATTGTATATGTCCTAATGGGTGTTAAAGCAACATTAGCACATGCATGATGTATTGCACATTAAGTGATGTTTGTCCAGCAAATATGATGCTTAAAATAGAACGTCATGAGGTCAGTACTTTCCAAACTCATAGCTCATAGGGTTGTTGATTTAAACCTATTGTATAAAATAAAAAGAGAATATATTCAGATTTTTTAAAATTAACTTTAATTCAAGTTTAATTACAGCTACAATAAAATCAAAACATAAAACATAAAATGATTTACTACTACTACTAATAACATGATATATGTTATGTTATGTTATGTTATGTTATATCATTTTCAAACTTGCATGCACTATTGGAAGGCAGTCCAGTAAGAAACCATCATTTTATAAATAAGCAACTGTCCAGAACACTCTAGCAACTGCATCCTAGCAATGTCCTTCTACCACCCAAACACCTTCTCTATTAGCTTTAGCTGTTGTTGCCCTTATATTTTGCACATTTTCTGAAATTGCATAGCAAATATGCCATTTGGCAGCATTTGGAGAATGCTTATCAGAGCGTTGGAGATATCGACAGTCTTTTCAGTGTCCACATGCTCTTCCGGTTAATAGAGGGCACCTCTCGTCATCATTAACATGCCTCTGACAGAGACTTCGCCGCTCTCGCTGATCGATACCAATGAATCAGGGGATGCAGGAGGGAAACGGTATAGGATATTGATCTGATGGCATTCCTCAGAGCTGAACCTGCACACACACACACACAGCTAATCTCAAACCAGTCCTCACTCATGTTAACGGAGAGATCTCTGATTCATCGTCAAGTGTGTCTGAAAGCTTTGATTCTGATGTTTCGTCTCTCAGGTGGCCATCAAACAGATGAACCTACAGCAGCAGCCCAAGAAAGAGCTGATCATCAACGAGATCTTAGTCATGAGGGAAAACAAGAACCCCAACATCGTCAATTACCTGGACAGGTCAGTTCATTAGATTAAACTTTTTCCTAATCAGTATTTTGTCTTGTTTTCCTGTACCTTCCTGTACCATGTTTATTTTTATTTTTTATTTTTCTAAGTACATTTTTGTCTCTTTTTTTAAGTTATATTTTCTTATATTCTTAGATTTTGTTATTTTTTTTTAACATTATATTTTATTTTAAACTAATTTTTTCCTTGTATTTTTAACTGCTTTTTTTCTTGTTTTAAGCACAAACTTTGCAAACTTCCCAAAATCTGCTCAACTATGCGCAAGTCAAGAAAAAGAATACATTTAAAATTATAATGAATAAAAATAAAAATAATAATGAATAATTTAAAATATATTTTCTTTAAAAACAAGTCTGATGATCTTAAAGGTCCCATGACATGCTGCTTTTTGGATGCTTTTATATAGGCCTAAGTGGTCCCTAGTACTGTATCTGAAGTCTCTTTCCCGAAATTCAGCCTTGGTGCAGAATTTTTTGTTATATTTCTATTTATTACTTGATATATTTTCTTTTATTTTTTGTTATTTTCTTTTATTTTTATTTTTATTTTTTGTTATATTTTCATTTTTTTTGCTATTTTCTTTTTTCTTTTACATTATATTTTCTTTTTTATTTCTTTTATTTTTGTTTTCTTTTTAAAGTTGTCTTCTTTTATTTTCCATTTGTTTTTTTGTTATATTTCTGTTTAT
>NW_015549709.1:902788-910518 GCF_001515605.1 Sinocyclocheilus anshuiensis
ATCATGTCACCTTTTTTATATAGCACTTTATACAATACAGATTGTGTCAAAGCAGCTTTACAGTGTCAAACAGGAAAAACGTGTGCTGATAATACAAGAGGACAATAGAAAACAGTCAGTTTATCAGTTAAAGTCAGTTCATTGATGATTCAGTGATGTCATCATCCAGTTCAGCTCTCTTCCAATAGTGTCTGCAATCAGTCAAGCGAGCCAGAGGTGACAGTGGCAAGGAACCAAAACTCCATCTGTGACAGAAATGGAGAAAAAAAACCTTGGGAGAAACCAGGCTCAGTCGGGGGACCAGTTCTCCTCTGACCAGATGAAACCAGCATGGTGTACACTGAAAAAAATGTTTCATTCATCCAATTAAAAAAGGGCAAGTTATTTATTTTCAGTGTGGTTTCATTCCAGGCTGCAACACAAGTCAGATTGAGCAGAGGATTCATCAGGTTCCCGTGGTCTTGAGCCGATGGCCGACGAGGTCTTCGCAGGGGATCTGTCTCTCGGGCGCATCTAGTTGACATGGTCTCCGCTGACATTCAGGGCTGTAGAGGTGCTGATCTCCCATCTGGACTGGATACACACTGGATCCGTATGGCTACGGTGATCTCGGAATAAGAATAAAACGGACTAATATTAGCGTAGATGCCAATTAAATAAAATAAATGTGATGAAATTATAGAATTCAGCAAAGTTTAAAACAATTACAACCCAGTTGCAGCCATAAAGTGTCAAATGATATGTGCACTGAAGTGATTTTTAATCAGTATGCAATGATTGTTCAAGAGATGAATACACTACATCTGCATAGCTCTTTATCTAAACGTTATTGCGTGTTGCAGTTTGTGGTGTTAGTTTCAAATCCCCCAACAACTAATTTTACGCTCAAAGCTTTAGATTTCAATAACGGTTGTTTTCCTCAAGGGGAAGTTTGATAAAAATCTGGAAATATGAAAACAGCAGCATGTCAGCAGTACTCAGATGGTTTTGCCAGAGAGCAGGAGCGCTGTGACTTTGAAGTCAGAGGCAGTGGTTGGTGAGTCTCTAGATAGGGACTCATTGCCAACCTGTGGAGGAAGCGGTATCTAAATCACGAGTACGAGCGTTGCATGTGTGCACACAGAGCCGGAGAACCAGATGCAGCCGTGAAGCTCATCGGGAGGAAGTCAGTTGCTGACTCCAGAGACTTTAAGCTCACTTCATAACTGCAACCACACGCTTTTAGTCGTTCACTGTGGGTTCAACCACAGTAATGTTGCATAAAGTCGATCCCCTTGTGAATTTTTCTTTCAGTATTCATTCGGTGTGAATCTTTGCTGGGGGCTTTTAAAGGTAGCTACATGATCAAAATCAGTTCTATTTCATATGCAGATGAAAACTAATGTGTCCAGAATTTCCATAACGGACTAAACAGAACTTAAAGTCACTTTCTTAATTCACGTTGATGATCTTTTTGTGAACAATGCATTGGTGTACATTATTCTAAAGTAGCAAAAATGTGATTTTGCAGATCAAAGTATAACTTGTTTTAATTTAATGGCTTTATAGTTTTCAGGTGATGTCACGTACAATACAATCAAACCCCACTGGATAAATTACAACCCTACATTTTGTTCTTGTTGAATATTGGCTATGTTTATTGCATAGGCTATGTATATTATGCATAGTATTTTTGGTGCTTATGGAACACCTCTGAAAGATAGATTTGCTAATATGTGCAGTACAGGGTTATAATAATCAACTAAAACTAAAAGCATAAAAATTCAGCTTAAAAAATCTGATATATATACTGTATATAAAAAAAACATTAAACTGATTGTATTTATCATTTTTAGTTAGTTTAGCATGAGGTACTAAAATTAAAACTGAAATAAAATGGAATAAAACTAATACAATTATCATAAACAACCAAATGACTAAAACCTTAACTAAAATGAAAATGGAAAATATAAAAAGAAAAGAAATTGAAAATAATGATCAAATAAACTTATAACAGTATCTCAGTTATACTAAAATAACACTATGCTAAAATCCCACTAAACTCCCACAATGCAATCAGCTTGATTTCCAGAAACCAAGAAAAAAAAACCCTGAAGTGCAAATAAATTTTTTTTTTTTCAAATTTTTCATTAGGCGATGTGGCCGCTGTGGTTTACCAGTCATACTCTTCCATGCACACTTCTGCACGTAATGTCACCCAGTTTCCTTAAATTACGCAAATCCCATCCTTCAGTAAGAACCAGCCCTTCCGTTCCTCTCACCCCAGTCAAAAACCAAAGAGACAGTGCATTTCTGCCATGACCAGGCTGTGGGAAACCAACCAAACGCTTTGGAGGCAGGTCAGCTCTTGCTGGGTTTAGCCGTCGGAAACACTGCCCAGGTCAGATTGCCATCCGCGAGCTCCCGAGGGGCCTTCCTGTTCCTGCGGGTGTGATTGTTGTGAGCGTGTCCTTTGTTCTCCTTCCCCCCGGCCCGACCCGTCTCCTACCTCGGCTCCAACTGGACAGGTTCAGTCTGTACGCTTGCATTGCCCTCAACATCCACACCATCAACTCAACCTGTATTTATAACCCCTGATTGTCTGGTTCGCTCACACGTGTTTGGACTGATTATGTTTTTGTGCACTTTAAAGGTCCCATGACATGCTGCTTTTTGGATGCTTTTATATAGGCCTAAGTGGTCCCTAGTACTGTATCTGAAGTCTCTTTCCCGAAATTCAGCCTTGGTGCAGAATTTCAGCCACTACGAGCCAGTCCCACAATGAGCTTTCCTTAGGACGCGCCATTTCTGTGTCTGTAGCTTTAAATGCTAATGAGGAGGAGAGAGGCGGGGCAACTGCCATGCTTCGCTCGTTTGCAAGCCATGATGTCTCTCGAGGAAAAAAAAATATTGCGCTCGCCTCGCACGGTAGTAGCTCATTTTCTCATGGGCGGGCAAAGCAGAGAAAGGGGAGGTAACCTTTCCCCGTATGACGACATAAAGGGAAGATTCCAGATTGGGCCATCTGAGCTTTCATTTTCTCAAAGGCAAAGCAGGATACCCAGGGCTCGGTTTACACCTATCGCCATTTCTAGCCACTGGGGGACCATAGGCAGGCTAGGGGAACTCATATTAATGTTAAAAAACCTCATAAAGTGACATTTTCATGCCATGGGACCTTTAAACAATTTTTGTTTCTAAAGATAATGAAAATCAGATGACTATGAGTCTGTAATGAAAAAAAGTCACATTAAAATGATGTGATGAGGACATCGCTGTTGTGGCGACATCATCTAAGACGTATTCGGGTTTTAACAGCGTTTTCATGTTTGGCTCTGATGTGTTTTTCTGTGTCCATGGTGAGTTTCTCCATGCCTGCACTAATAAAAGCAGGAGCATCCAGTGATTCTGTTGTCATGGCGATGCTGCTGCATCACTCAGAGATGCGGTCTTGTTGCCATAGTTACCTGGTGGGAGACGAGCTGTGGGTGGTGATGGAGTATCTGGCCGGAGGCTCCCTGACGGACGTGGTGACGGAGACGTGTATGGATGAAGCGCAGATCGCCGCCGTCTGTCGGGAAGTGAGTGTGGAATTATTCCAAACCTACTGAGCTGCCTTGCTGTCTAGATGCCTACTAAGGGAGCATCCTAAGTGAAATGGAACCTCTCAAGAATGATCTGGAACACTCTGCATAGGCAGGAGCTCATTAGTGGAGTTTCTTAAATAAAACTCACAGAGTTAATTCCAATAGATTTTGATGTTAGCTAACCTAACAACAAAATACTTTAACAAGCGTAAAACAGCACACACGTTTGTTAAGTGAAATAGCACATTTGTAATTTGATAGAATTCCCATTTTCTGCAGTATATATTCAGTCCAACTGTATTTAGTATATACTGAATATAACTATATTCATAATCATCTTTTCTTGGGATGTCAGCAATCTTGGGGTATTTGTCATTTTTGGTCATTTAAATAAAGCTGAAATAAACTTAAAAAACTTGAAAGTAACATAAATAGAAAAAAAGTAATAAATGCACAAAATTACTAAAATTTAGCATTAGGGTTAAAGTTGGTTCAATGCAATACATTTTAAAAATTACAGCTAAATATCTAAAAAAAACCTAATATAAATTATCAGTATTTCACATAATGAAATACTGAAACTTACAATAAAATTCCTAAAACTGAAAATATAAAAATAAAAGCTAATTCAAATTATTAATAAATACTATAATAGTATATAAATTATACTATATAGTATGATTAAGTACTAAAATTAGTTACTAAATCAAAATTACTAAAACTGAAAAAAATTACAGCTAAACAGAAATATCTATAGAAAACTAATAAAACAACAAAAGCACATAACAAAATACTAAAACTTAATACAAAAATAAAAAAAAAAACTGAAAATATAAAAATAAAAGCTAATTCAAAATATTAATAAATGCTATAATAGTGTATAAATAATACTATATAGTAAGTTGAAGTACTAAAGTATAAATAAAATAAAAGTATAAATAATACTAAATATTAAGCTGAAGTACTAAGATTAGTTCATTACTAAAACTGAAATTACTAAATAGAAATATCAAAATAAAACTAATAAAAATGACAAAAGCACATAACAAAATATTAAAACTGAGCTTGTTTGCAGTGGGTTTTGCAGTGCTGTCTGGCTTTTGTGTCACGTGAGCCTCTTGTCCCTGAAATGCATGTTTGAGTTTGCTTCATTCACTCTGTTGATCTTCTCCATGCAGTGTCTCCAAGCGCTGGAGTTTCTGCACTCGAATCAGGTCATTCACAGAGACATCAAGAGCGACAACATTCTCCTGGGCATGGACGGCTCCGTCAAACTCAGTGAGTTTGACCTAAAACTGTTTCTTCTGATTTTGGCTGCAAAACTTTTAAATCTTGGCCTCAAGTGCTGTTTAAATGATTACATTTCTCATCCACGGCTTTGATAATGATTTAAAGCAAGCATGAATGTGATTTACTGTATGTGTTTATTTGTGCAAAGGCTTTATATTTTTCACCAGTAGAGGGAGCAAGAGTCCAGATTATGTCCATTGCATCTGCTGATATGCTTTCAGTTTATCTAACACCAGCCGGTCTAAACATGTCTGTCTGTCTGTCTGTCAGCTGATTTCGGCTTCTGCGCTCAGATCACTCCTGAACAGAGCAAGCGAAGCACCATGGTTGGGACGCCCTACTGGATGGCCCCGGAGGTGGTGACCCGCAAGGCGTACGGCCCCAAAGTGGACATCTGGTCCCTGGGCATCATGGCTATCGAGATGATCGAAGGCGAACCGCCGTACCTCAATGAAAACCCTCTGAGGGTGAGACTAAAGACATCCAAACTCACTTATATGTGCACCTTATCACTACAGATTTCAGAAGAGTTCCTGTGAGATATGAGTGATTGACAGATTCATGAACCATGGTTTTTACATGGTATTATGGCCTTGAATGATTACCATATTATGAACCATGGTATTCTCTGCAGTACTTTAGTGTATCATGTCCAAAAACTATGGGTTTCCAACAGCTACAGTATTACCATGGTACCATGTCTAAAAAAAAATGTGGTGATACTGCAGTATTTTACATGGAGAGAAGAAGAAAAAGAAAGAAATCAAATTACGTAGAAGGTTTTAAGACAATAAAGGTCTTAAAACAATAATATGAAACAAAAACAAATAAGATTTGAATAGACAGATGAAATTCAGAAACCCCTTCTGTCCAAAACTAATAAACAAAGAGATGCAAAATCTAGAAAAATAAACTCAAAATCTGTCAATGCTAAAATACTTGGACTGACAAAACATCTGTTTTGCTTTTTTTATTGCATTTTAAACAGTGGAACAAAAACTATTAAAATGTATATATATATATATATATATATATATATATATGTGTATATGTGTAATTTAGGTTTTTACATGGTATTATGGCCTTGAATGATTACCATATTATGAACCATGGTATTCTCTGCAGTACTTTAGTGTATCATGTCCAAAAACTATGGGTTTCCAACAGCTACAGTATTACCATGGTACCATGTCTAAAAAAAAATGTGGTGATACTGCAGTATTTTACATGGAGAGAAGAAGAAAAAGAAAGAAATCAAATTACGTAGAAGGTTTTAAGACAATAAAGGTCTTAAAACAATAATATGAAACAAAAACAAATAAGATTTGAATAGACAGATGAAATTCAGAAACCCCTTCTGTCCAAAACTAATAAACAAAGAGATGCAAAATCTAGAAAAATAAACTCAAAATCTGTCAATGCTAAAATACTTGGACTGACAAAACATCTGTTTTGCTTTTTTTATTGCATTTTAAACAGTGGAACAAAAACTATTAAAATGTATATATATATATATATATATATATATATATGTGTAAATGTGTAATTTAAATGTTTATATGTCTCTGATTTGAATTGATTGTTTGTTTACATTTTTTACATTTATTTGCTTTTTACACAAAATGATTTATAAAAAATAAATAATAGATTCAGAAATAAATAGTCTAATTTAAACAGTGAAATAAAACAGTCTAAATGTATATAATATTTGATAAATGTATCTGTTCCTGATTTGAATTAATTGTTTAATAAAATTTTGCTTTTTACATACAAAATCATATAGAAAAATAGAAATGAAATACATAAATAAATAAATGTCTAATACTGAGAATGAATGAATGAATGAGTGAATAAATAAACATATAAAGGGATGTCACAAGTGTGCTTGCATTAATTGGACTTTTGAGGCTGTTGCATAAGATCAGGTGCACATATAGACCTAATGCTGTCCACTTGTGATCCCAAGATGATGCTGAGATCCACCCTTTGTTTCAGATCATTGAATTATTTTAAATATGGCCTCATGTGAACGAGAGTAACATCAGATGCTCTCCAGATGGAAATGCATTGATTTCATCGATTGATGCTTTGTGGGAGGACAGAATGCAACATTGATTTCGACCTCCATCAGCTTTAAAGGCTTTTATCTTAATACATTTGCTAAAACTATTTGTGGGCAGACCTGTGGTTAATTTGTGGCAAACAAATACTGAAGCAGTGGTGAGAATAGTGAGATAAATATTTGGCAACAGTGGGCTTTGTCTGTTCATATATTTTTAGAAACCTCTGGATGGTTTTGTATAGTTTTCCATTAGATCATGATGTGGGATCTACAAGAACATTTCAAATAGCTTTTTTTTTTTTTTTTAATGAATGGAACTGATGCTGTAGTTAATGTAGTTGAATTCTGTGTGACCTTTAACCCCTGCTGTTGTCCAGGCTCTGTATCTCATCGCCACCAATGGAACGCCGGAGCTGCAGAACCCAGAGAAACTCTCATCCGTGTTCCGGGATTTCTTAAACCGCTGTCTGGAGATGGACGTGGAGAAGAGAGGCTCTGCCAAGGAGCTCTTACAGGTGTGTGTGTGTGTGCGCGCGTGTGTGTGTGTGTGTGTGTGTACGTTCAGTATTTTCCTCGTAAACCTATTAAAGTTATTTATGGATTGTCAATATTACAAGAAAAAAAACCTGCCAGTATAAATGCGTCATGCTTGACCTTTGTAGATAAGTGATATTTCAATATCATAGATGCACGATTATATTAATATTTTGAATTTGTGTAAGTGTAAATTACATACACAAATTGAATATACACACACACACACACACACACACACAACACATGTATATATATATATATATATATATATATGG